>NC_056725.1:1580524777-1580722277 GCF_019279795.1 Protopterus annectens
CTGTTTGTGTAACTGCATGATCAGCCATGCTTCCAGGTTCAGTGTCTGTAGTTGATTGTGCAGAATCCAATTGTTTTGCTGGGACAGTAGTTGAGGTCTTTGAGGTAAGGTCCAAGCTGGGTATTGAGACAAGTTCCTTAGGATTGGGTTCCAGTATTGGCGGGGCCAGTCCGGGGCAATAAGTATCATCTTTGGTTTCTCTTGTCTGACTTTCAGGAGGACCTTGGGGAGAAGAGGCACAGGGGGAAAGGCGTAAACCGATAGGTTATTCCAGCTGAAGGATAGGGCATCCACTTTCCATGCTCGTCCATGATAAGTCCTTGTGCAGAATCTTTTCAATTGATAATTTTGAGGAGAGGCAAATAGATCTATGTCTGGGCTCCACCATTTCTCTGTTATCATGCTGAAGACTTGTGGATTTAGTTTCCACTCGTGAGGATCCATAAGGATTGCTGCTTAAATCGTCTACCACAGTATTTTGCTTTCCTGGCAGGAATTGAGCTTGAAGATGCATTTGGTAGGTCAAAGCTGTGTCCCACAATGCCATGGCTAATCTGCAAAGGGGGTATGAGTGTGTGCCCCCTTGCTTATTTATATACCACATGACCGTGGTGTTGTCCATCTTTATCAGTAGTTGTCCTGGATGAAGTCCTTGAAGGCTGTTGGGGCATTTTGAACAGCTAGCATCTCTTTCTGGTTGATGTGTAGATGCATTTGTTTTGGGATTCATATGCCCTGAATGCATCTTCCTACCATGTGGGCCCCCCAGGCATAATCTGATGCGTCTGTTAAGGTTTGGCTGGTAGGGGGTAGAGTGTAGGCCCATCCCATGTTTTGGTGACATGCCTTTGCCCACCATAGAAACTCCTGTTGTAGGCAGGGAATGAGAGGAATCATTGCTTCCAGACTGTGAGAATGCTGACTCCATAAACATTTTAGGTACTACTGAAGTTTCCTCATATGCAGTCTTGCATATGTTATCAGTAGGATGCAGGATGCCATGAAGCCCAGAACCTGCAGAATTTGTCTTGCAGATAACTGGGTTTTTGTTGCCGTCAATTTTAAGTAAGCAGTCAGTTGCCTTTGGTTGTCTGGCGTGAGGTAAGCCATCTGGGCAGTTGTATTCAAACTTGCACCCAGGAATGTTATCTTTTGAGAGGGTAGCAGTTGTGATTTCTTTTTGTTTATTGTGTACCCTAGGCATGTTAGAAGCCTTTTCACAAACGCCAGGTGTCGAAGAAGAATGTACTTGTTCTCTGTTTGAATGAGACAGTCATCCAACTAAGGATATATTTGTATACTTCTTTGTCTGCAAAATGCAATTACTGGTGCCAGGCACTTTGTAAAGACCTTGGGCGCAGTAGATAAGCCAAAGAGCAGTGCAGAGAATTGGTAATGCATTAAGCCAGCCTTGAATCTGAGGTATCTTCTGCACGACTGTCTTATTGGGACATGCAGGTATGCCTCTTTTAGGTCTAATGTCACCAGCCAAGCATTCTTGCCCAGCATGGGCAGAAGCTGCTGCAAAGTCAGCAATTTGAATTTTGAGAATGTCCAGGTATATGTTCAAAATCGATAAATCCAGTATTGGCCGCCAGGCCTCGTCCTTTCTGGGTACCAAGAACAGTCGAGTAAAAACCTTGTCCTTTTTCCTCTTCTGGTACTGGCTGAATGGCCCCCCAAATCCATGAGGGATGTAACCTGTTTCTGTGCCTCTGCCCATTGATTTTTTGGCAGATCTGGCCAACCATTTGCCATTGGCAGAGTGTGGAAATGGAATCTGTATCCCTGTGATACTATGTTTAGTACCCACTTGTCCTGGGTTATTAACTGCCAATTTTGAGCAAAAGTGGTAATTTTCCCCCTATGGGTGCTGCCAAAAGATAAGTGCTTGGTGTAGGCAGAGGGAAGTTATTGGGATTGTTTTCTGTAGGTTTGCGCTTCATCTCCTCCAGATTTGGAGGTAGAAGTGCCCCATTGCTTTGACCTGTATGTATCTTGCTCCTGGTATCTGGAACCCTTAGGGAGTATGGATTTGCCCCTTTGAGCTCTGTCTGACACTGGAAAGGACCAATTTTTTGTAGGCCAAAGTCTACTGAATCTTGGTGGCTGCACTTGTAAGAAGTTTTTAACAGTTTACATAGACTTCGCTTTGTCTTCCATTTTCTTTAAAACCTCTTCTGCCTTAATAGGTTCATAGGTTGGTACCAGGCTATCAGCCCTATGGCCTATACAAGCCTAGCCATAACAATTTCCCTGGCTATTTCTTCCCACACTATTTACTTCCCTGGACCCCTGTCTAACAGGGCGACTGACGTGATCCCAGGGGTGAATTTCCTTTCTCCCATCCAATCGTCAAGGTTCCTTTTGAAGAGGGCCAAAGAGGCACTCTGCTTGACATGTATGGGCAATCTATTCCAGAGTCTGGGGATTCTCTGGGTCAGGAACCTATCCCTCCAGCATGTTTTGTTTACTGTGATAACAAGGTTTAGATCCCTGGAGCGTGTGGCTCTGAGGGATTGGGATTTCTTTAAGTGTAGCATGTCCAACAGCTCTGGGTTTGACATGGTCTTGTATGTTAAGCAGAGATCGCTTCTGAGTAGATGATATGCGACAGAGTATAGCTGGAGTTAAGGCGGTCAGCGTAGGGCATCTGCTTTAGGCCTGTGATTCTTTCAGTGAGGTATTTCTGCGGCCTTTCCAGTTGTTACAGATGTCTTGAGAGGTACATACCAAATGGGGCATTGTATTCTATAATGGGACTAATGAGGGATGAGTACAGTGGGACAATGACCTCCTTTTTTCTGGATGAAAAGCCGTTAGTGATGAGGTGTGCCACATAGAAGGATTTCCTGACTGTTGTGGTGATGTGGTTATCGAAGGTGAGATCACTGTCCACCTGTGTCCCTAAGTCTCTTATCACACTTTCGGTGTTTAGTGTACTGCCACCTATATGGTAATTCATGGATACATGTTTTTTCCCCAAAGGGGATAACTATACATTTCTTGGCATTGAGCTTGAGCCCATGGCTCTGGCACCAAGCATCCGTTTCTGTAAGGCCCTTTTGTAGAGTATCCACATCATTTGGGGATTCAATAATGGCTCCCAGTTTGCAGTCATCTACGAACTTTGTTAGCCAGAGTCCCTTAGTGTTGGCCTGTACTTCAGAGAAGTAGATGCCAAACAAGAGCGGTCCCAGGACTGAACCCGGAGGTACTCCACTTGTCACTTGTCTGGAGCTGGGATTTGGAGCCGGCTACTTTTACAGTGTGGGTTCTATCAGTAAGCCAGTTAGCAACCCATTGGGTGATGTAGGGATTAATGCCCAGCTTAGTAAGTTTATCTAGGATTCCAAAGTGGGGGATGGTGTCAAAGGCCTTGGCAAGGTCTAGATAGGCTGTGTGGACCACCTTACCCTTGTCCATGGCTCTGGAGACTTATTCGAAGAAGTCAATCAGGTTCAGGAGACAAGATCGGCCCATCACGAACCCAAACTGGGTGGGGTCCAGTGTTTGAAGGTTGCCAATGTCTTTGTTTAGAAGTTCCATGATAATACGCTCCATGGCCTTGCAGATAAGGCTTGTCAGACTGATGGGACGGTAGTTTCTGGGATCCAAGGTGGATTCCCCCCTTGTAGCTCTGCACCACTCAGTGGGCACGAAACCTGAGGTGAGGCTACGATTAAACATGACACTTAGGTGAGGTGCCAGTTCATATTGTAGTTCATGTAGTACACACGCCGGGATGTCATCTGGTCCCATGGATACTGCATTCTTAGCTTTGGAGAGTGCGTTTTTTACCTGTGTGGCCATTATTACCGGAATTTGGCAATCTTCCGGTCTTGAGATGGGCCATTTAGGGGGTGAGAGGGGGGTGAAGTTGGCACTGAATTGATCTGCCAGGATATTGGCAATATCCTTGGGATCAGTATATTTAATGCCATTCTGTTTTAGCTCAGAGCAGATCTGAGCATTGCCATTTAGATTCTTGACATAGTTATAGAATGCCTTGTGGTTTTCTTTGGAATCTTTGGCAATTTTATTTTCGTAACTAGCTTTGGAGGATTTTATGAGGTATCTCAGTTTCTTACTGAGGCTGGTAAGGGAGTTTTTTGCATCCTGGGATTTTCCTCTTTTCTGCAACAGTTTCTTCCTTTTGTTGCAAAGTTTGTTTATGGCAGGGGACCACCAGATTGGCTTCCTTTTTTGGATGAGAGCATCTTGGTTCTATATTTGTATACTACTTTGTCTGCAAAATGCAATTACTGGTGCCAGGCACTTTGTAAAGACCCTGGGCGCAGTAGATAAGTCAAAGGGCAGTGCAGAGAATTGGTAAATACCACACAGAGAATCATGCTGTAAAGGTGCATCTAGCAATTTAGCTGTAACATGATCAGGCAAATTTTGTTCCTTTAGCCAGGCATGCCTCCTAATCACAGATCCAGTAACTGCGGCCTTGCTGGGGCCTCTAAGGAGTCAAAACCACATTGCAAAGTATGCTTTCCAACCGGTTCAACTGCATGCAATAATTCCTGCAATTTTTTTGCACATTCAGAAATCAATATCATTTTCTGTTTCAGCAATCCCATAACATGTTGTTGGTACTTAAGCATATGAAATTGACAGTTTAAGGACCCGATTGCCAAGGTTGCAGATGTATAAACCTTTTTTCCCCATCTGTCCAGTGCCCTTGAATCTCTTTCATAGGGGGTAGGATTTTTTTGCTGTTGAGGCCTCAACTCCCTTTGGACCCTGTGAAATAGTTTCAGGATCAGCAGCAGGGTTTCTAAATAAAAATTTATATGAGTCAGGGACCCTGTAATATCCGTCAGGCTTACTGGGAGCTGGAAGTAAGGAGTCAGGGGTCAAGCTTGACTCCGAAAACACATCATCCACAATGTCTAAAACAGGGGGAATGGCAAAAGGCCTGTGATGAGGGAGAAGGAAATCCCTGAGCCTCTTTTTTGATTCTGAGAAGTATTGACTCTCCCAGTGAAAATGCTCCAAAGTATGCAAGGTTTCTCCAAATGAATAATCCTCAGGAGGAGATGCAGATGGTATAGACTCCTCTGCATCAGAATCATCATAGGGAGGTACAGATAATTCCTGATCAGAAGAAGAATCAGAAAAAATAGAAACCTGAGCTGAAGATTTATAATCAGTGTCTTGCCTAGGCCTCTTATCTGGAGGGGGATGGGCACCCCTGATCAAGGTAATAAGGTCTTCAGCCATTTTGATCATCTGGCTTTTTTTAGGCATGGAGGCCTGTGCACGTGGCTCATGCGTCATTTTTTTAGTTTTAGAAGTTGCCTTTGGTTTTGCAGCCGTTGTCGGTTTGATATACAAATGTTGAGGTCTGAATACACCCTCAGAAGCCAGTGCTGCTCAGTGGCTCTGGACCCATCAGAGGGAGATACATCCGTCGATCCAATACCTTGAGTATCTTGCGGCATGCCGGACTCCACATGGGTGTCGGTAGAGGCCTGCGACTCGAAGGTAGCGGGCATCAGGAGCTGCAAAAGCACCTCACTGAGTACCAGTGAACCGGCGACTGGCTTAGGTGAAGCTTCGTCGATTTTGGATGTCGACTGCCTTTCTCTGTCCTTTTCTTTATGTTTTTTATGTACTCCGGTAGTCGGATTGTGATCAGACAACATTTCTGGGTAGTTAAATCTGTTTCCAAAATACTTTGAGGCAAAAATATACAGACGCTTAATAGTGCGTTGGTTAAATCTAGCACAAAACCAACAGCCAGAAACATTGTGATCAGGGCCTAGGCAAGGAATACAGTATAAATGGAAATCCTTATGAGGTATTTGCTTCCCACAAGTAGTACAATTATTAACTTTTTCTGACATCGGTATGGAGCAAGAAAAAAAGTTTCCCCAACGGGGTACTTAGCTTTAGTGAAGACTTTGGTTCCGAAACTCAAACTCAAATATTTCAGTAGTCGGCTGACTGGCACTTGCGAAATGCTTCTGCTTCGGGCACCACGCGGTAAGAAAAACAAAAGAAAATGGTGTCAGCTGCATGTTTTATACCCCTGATGACCTGATGTCATTGAAGGAGACAGCAACTGACGCAGGACCCAAGACTTTGGAATTCAGGCCGACTGAGGGCAACCTGCCAGCAGATTACCCAAATGTAATGACTGCAACAGTGAAACACGAAAAACATCTGGTAATGGACAGCAGGTTACTCTGCACCTACACTGACAGCATGCTACCAGCATTCCCTGGCATCAGTGGCATCTCTCCATACAGGGCATATTTTCAGGCATGGTATGTCCTTTGTGGGTCACATGTGATGGCACCACAGGTGTTGCAGGTGTCCAGTGGGGAACATGGGGAAGGTGCACTGTCTGCATGTATGTGCCTACTGGACAGATGGACAAGGTACCATGCCCTTTTAGGCCACTGCAATCACTCCACAGTTACTGTCAGTCACCAATATGCAGTAGACTACACACATATTGGCTGGTGCCTCGGCATGTGTGTGTGTGTGTGTGTGTGTGTGTGTGTGTGTGTGTGTGTGTGTGTGTGTGTGTGTGTGTGTGTGACATGGGTTGAGAGTGTGCTCTGGGTAATACTGGGGTTAACTGTGATTGCCTGGCCATGATGTCACATGTATGGGTATGGATTCGCACTCCAGCCTCTCGGCTATTTCACATCTGTTATCCCTGTACATTGGGCATTGTGATATAGGGCCACCATAAAAGACATTTGTAAAACCCGCCCCACATTGGGCCCAGGTGTCACACTCACACCCACTTGTCCGAATAAAAAACTACCATGTGGGTGTATGGCTGCGTTCAAAACAACGCATCACTGCAGCGCAAAAATAAACATCCTTGCCATCTGCCAAAGCATCAGCTGCTCAACTCCAGGTACTTGTACATCTGCCTCCGAGCTCTTCACATTATGCCAAAAGTAGACTTCCAGGGTATCACAGGTGAGAAGGCCGGGAAACCCATGGGTCTTGCCGTAAAGTTTTAGAGTCTACACGGAAAGAGAGTGAGCTTGATGCTCATTCAGTGAATGGCTTCAAGCAGTACACTGGTTGGAAAATGGCTGCATGTTAGCTATCTACAGAACACAAACTGACTTATTTCCTTCAGGTATTTCACAGAACTCATAAATGCTGCTGAGAAAACCTGAAATAGGACAGTTGAGAGAGAAACAGTGGGTGAGAAAACAAGCACAGAAGCAGAAAATTATTTTCTTGACAGTTGCACTAGAAATACATTGCATCTATATGGAATTAATAGGTCATCATGCTTACAGTTATGCTTACGATGTCACAGCATCTGCCCAGGTATAAGCAGGCATCAGCTGGACAATAGTTGGAGCTGCTAGTTACCCACAATGTAAAGGTAAACTGTAACATCTCAAAGTACATACTGGAGCAGCTGAGAGTGCATACTTCATTTTATCTTTAAGAGACAGTCCAGAAGTAGTAAGCAATGATACTAGATTGTAAAAGGCGCCATAAAGTAATTCTAATGTTTACATTTTTATTTAAAACCCACATTAAGGTAATTATATTGCCTGCAATTACTCCGAAACCTGTCATAATTCCATGTTTTAAGTTTACTAAGCCAAAACCTCACTGTTTATTTTTAAGACAAGTAAAGAATCCATAAAATGATTACATTTTCAAAATGAATGTCACATCTAAAGTATAAGCACTTACACAGATGGCATAGAGACTCTGTGCTTTATACAAACCCATCCACACCAAGATGATCAGAAACTTATTTTACTAGGTTAAATACTGTACTTTGAAAACTAAGCAAGCAAAGGAGATGACCACATGTAAACAGCAACAATGACAGAGAATACACTCCCATCCCAGTTCCTTCAAAAACCCACCATGTTGCATCCTGACAACCACCAGGAAACAGAGTCCATGAAGAATAAACAGAAACAAGCAATTAAAATACTGCTGGTGTGGGAACTTTGAGATACAATATATGTTTCTGTTTGCTGTTGTTCAGAGTATCGCAGCGGAAGTATACAGACTACAAAATGTTTGCTTTTGTGGACAGTAAAAGGCAAATAAAAAAAACAAACAAACAAAGGAGCAAATAAAGGACAGCATTGCTTTCCTTTTACAAGTCCCTTTCATTGACTGCCCTTTTAAGATGAGTTCCTGTTCTTGCATAATAGATCTGATGTTGTAGTACTGCAATCTGTTAACTCTTTCCTGCCAAAATATGACTAGTGGAAAAGGGGGGGGGGGGGGGCACAACTCGGAAAAGTCTAGCACATAACAGAAATAAATTAGCAGGTGACAACAAAAATAAAAATAAGTTAGGAGAGCATAAAGCACAAAAAACCTTCTCCCTTCTGTAGGAAAACAATGCCACAAACACAGTGTTCCTGAAATATGACCCCCTTCTGTTGTGATTGTCGTGGTTTCCTTCACAGAGCATGGAATACAAAATGCACACACAAAAGGATTATGAAAATAATTATGAAGGACAGAGATGAAGGGCTAACCACAGAAGAACAGTTTTATATATGCATAAAGAATAAAAGATCTGCATTATTAAATGCTAGATATTAAACTTCTCCTCTTGGAATCCCACCAAAAAGTAAAATAAACTTCAGTATAAGCAGAGAGAACCCCCCCACCACCACAAAACATTCAAATCATATAAATCTTTTCTAGCAGATGCATGACAAGTCAAACAAGGTTTTTTAGCAAACCGTTTCCAACAGCAGTCTGAATAAGATAAATGCTACTGCTTGGCACATATGCATACAGTTTTATATTTGGGTATCCAGAGCCAAAAGCATTACTTAAGCTGGTCTTCTAAAGTGTCAGAGCAGCATTGCTGCTGCATTCAAAAGGTCACACAATTGTTACACTATTTACCTATCCTGGTTTGGTAAAATGGTAGCTTTCTTGACTTTAATATACGAGGTTCTGGGTTTGTCTAGACTACTCTACGACACATCATAGGCTGAAAACAAAACCTTTTTTTATTTTTTTGTTAATTGGTTTGTTTAGTCTTAACTCAGTTATACTGCGCTGACTGACACTTGGTGTCTTTGCTATAAGACTTCAAAAGGTTGAAATCAGAGTGTATGCTCTGAAATAAAGCAAGTGGCGTCATGACATTTCAAAAACAAAAAAAAAAAATCAGAAAAAGTGCTGCATTTCTTCCGTACTTCTTGTTGCATGTATTTTCTGCCTTTTTTATGCCTTTCAGCAAGTTTTACTTTTAAATTTTCTTTGCTAGAAACTGAAGTGCAGTAACGCTCAGTTAACCGGAACTCAAGTAACCAGAAAAAAAAATTGTAAGAAATACAGTTCAATTTTCATGTGTTGCATTTTGTTTTCCCCCTGCAAAACATACCTTACGTTTTGAGAGTTTTAAAAGGGAAGATAGGAATAAATTCCTTCTCTTCCTAATCTGAGAACAAGCCAAACCAAATAGTAATAAGGGAACAGTATTAGTCAGGCCTATTTTTAATAATAACTCTCAAGCAACCAGAAACTGCAGTTATCTAACATCTGCCAATCCCCATGGCTGCCAGTAAACTGAGAGTTTACTGTGTTGTGTTTATGGTTACCTGACTGAATTTATTCAGTATACTGTCATTTCCAGGTACTAAATCTACTGTCTTCACTCCATTTCTACTATTTATATATTCATCCACCATCCATTGTCGACCAGGTTAGACCCACTAAGCTGGTGGCCTCTTCAGAGAAGAAGCAAGCCGATATTTATACTACTAGGGGAAATCTGGCTAGGGTATTCAGAAGCTTCTCTATTCTATTCGATAGGTGTCATGGGATTTGTCATGGGATTTTTTTTTAAGTTCAGCTGAGCTACCACCAATTCATGTAGATGGGACCTTGGTTTAATGTTTCGTCTGAAGGATGATGTGTGTCAGCCATACAATCACTTGAAGCAGGAATAGAACCCACAGCCTTCACTTGCCTTTTGTATTCCAAGATGACAGCACCACTGATATTTTAATCTCAAAGCTGGACAAAAACAGGGTGATTATGAGTTGTCTTTCAGGTGTCAAGATCTCAGTATGTCTCAAGGGCCCGCCCTCTCAAGACCTTTAAGATGAACAAGTATTGCTATGACGTGGTGGTCGTCCACATGGATGTTAAATTACCTGGTGTGCAAATCCCTAATGGATATGCAGAGAAAGAGATTTCCAAGACTTCTTTGCATGTCAGAAAATCCTATGCTAAAATGCTGAACACACATGACGTTGAGGCAGATTCCCCAAAGACCCACAAACCAAACGTAATGAAATCCAACTTACTCAAAATAAAATCAACTATCGGATCATAGTATGTCCCCCATAAAAAAACATGTCCATTTCTTAAATATATTGGATGAACTTCAAATACACAAACTCCATCATCCTGTGAGACTAACTACCCATCAGTAAACCGGGAAACCTATACCTCAAATGTAGGCCATGTCCAAAAATCTCACACTTTTAAAAACAGAACTCCATGGATCAAGCAGTCAAGAAGCCCAATAGACATCAAAATGTGCGTAACCCAGTTCTTACAAATATAATCTGCATGTCCTGTTCCCATGGGTATACCCTTCCACAGTCGTCGGACCACAAACTGCTAACCACCTCTTCAAAAATTCCTAAACAAGCACAAGTAAATATTACAGTACTCAAACTGCCCACAATTCTACGATGAAGTCTCAAAGTTCGAGAATAATTGTAATTCCTCCCCACTCCCCCAAAATGTTAACATGGCAAGTAGTCATACAAATAATCTGTCAGTCCCTACAAAAACTAAAAATGAGAAGATCAACAGCAAAAACAGCCCTGTCGTCCACTTGGATAAATAAATATAAAAATAAAAAAGCTCATTAGAACATACAGCAAAACAAGAGCATCAAAAGGTTATCCAAGGAACTGAAAATATCAGGAAAACAAATGGCTTCCATGAACATAGGCTAAGAATGATTACAAATTCTTTTTTACCTGCATCAGGAAGTTACAAAACATCCAACAGTTCTCTGAACTTATTCATAATGGCATTCTTCACTCTGACCCAATGGATAGCAGAAATGCATTACCAAACAAATTCAGTGCACTGTTCACCCCAGAGACATCTATGCAATACCCACATATACCCATTTTTTGGGAGAGTAACACAAGCTGGGACACGGCATTCAACAAGTGGCACAGATTTTATTGTTGAAATGGGACTGGTGATGTCACGTGGCACAGATTTTACTGTTAGAGTGAGACTAGTGATGTCATTTGGCACAGATTCACCAGACAAGAGTACTAGCTTATTCAGTGAAGGTCCATTTAGCTACCACTTCTTACCATTCGCTTTTATATCCGTACCGACTTTTTCAAACCGCTGTCAGACAGGTCAGAAAAGGCTTTCTTCACCTCAAGCCACCAAAGAGTCTGACTAACTCAGATCTAACTTTTGCAACTATGGAACATTGTCTCGAGTACATTTATACAGCAGAACTTGAGTACCTTTCATGGAAGGGGTTTTATTTAATTTACTTACTTGGTTATTTTTAGTTGCAGACCATTGAGATTTTCCAGACCCTAAGACCATCACATACTTCTGTGGCTACTTCTTTGGCTAGTCATACTTTTACTAACCATTACAAAATGGATACCAGTTTCTGGGGTAATACTTGCAGCTACTGCCATGCTTGTGACCACCCATATGGGCGTATTGCTTAGTACCGTCCTGGCATACTATTTGCATTATAAGTATCACTAAATCAAGAATCAAAGTACAGCTGTGTGAAGACACCCATCACAAGTAAATGCTCAAAATGGTGCAGGATAGATTTTCAACAATTCTCCATGGCTCAGCATACCTAGGTGGTCGGGTGGTATGCATACATAACCATTTTTTTCTACAGGGTTCATTTGTTGCTTGCTATCCCATTTAATGACTTAAGTTTATTCCATCCATCCACAACCCCTTTTCCCAATTTTGCACATGGAGTTGGGGTGTCACTTCACCAGTGACAATCTAGAGCAGAAGTTTATACCACCAGGTGGCTTAGCCCTGCTGTGGTAGGTCATCCACACCACACACTTGCATGCACACACACACCTATGGCCGATTTAGTGTCTCCAATCCGCATGTCTTTTGAAACGTGGGAGGAAACTCACACAAACACAGGGAGGACATGCCTACTCCACACAGAAGGCACCTCAGCCAAGACTCAACCCAGTGAACCTCTTTCTGCGAGGAGACAACGCCATCTGCTGTGCCAAGTTTATTAGGAAGTGAAAATGTTTTTACTTATTTCCCAGCACTAGAAAGTGTGCAATTTTGTTATTCTGTTTTTGCATTATCTGGGGCTCAAAAGACAATACAGTACAGTGCACTGTCATTTACAGATCAGCTTACACCAATGTCTACAACTCCACTCTGTATTCTGTGCATCCGCAGGCATATCAGCCTGCTGAAAAAAAAGCAGGATGGGGAAGGATATCCACCTACAATAAATACTCCAACCATATTCCGATCCATAGCACCAATTTTCCTGTACTTGAATATTTATTGCTATGACAACCAAACAGAAGTACTCTGTCCTAGTTTGTACTTCCAAATATACAGTTTCTTTTACCTGAAAACTTGGACGCCTCTGATGCTTTTCTGCAAAACTACAGGTTATGACATGACCCTGTGCATTTCACCTACTGCATATTTACTTTGTAACTGAATTATTTAATGTGCAATTTCACTGATTTGCATCTGGCAAAATCTTAATGTACAACACATTTCCCTGAATTGTCTGCGCTAAGGCAGGCTTCTGTCTCAAATGTTCCTTCCAAATAGGAAACAATTGCAAAACATATGCATTAGCTGTAAGCCACATTAATGGAATTTCATGCATAAAGTATAAATAAAATTATCATGTCATCAGTCAAGCGCTGTAATAGGCAACACACTTAGGATTACCACCTGTCCCACTTTGCGAGGGACAGTCCCTCTTTGGGCGGTTGTGTCCTGACCAAAAATATTAAAAATGGCAAATGTCCTGAGATTATAGGATATAATTATGTCCCATATGTAATGTAATAGTTGCATAAAATAGTTATTTCTGTATCTAAAATACCTACATGTTACAAGACCCCTGGATAAGCAACTAAACTGCTACAAGAATAAGCTTATATTTGGGCAAAAAAGGAAAGTTCTATCCTTTGTACTGACCATGGGGTTTGTGTCGGCCTGTAAAATCTGATGTCCCGAAAATGTCCCACTAAAGCCATTTGAAAAGGTGGCAACCCTACACACACCAGCTACAGTTACAGGATACCATAATAGCAGTCATGTGATAACAGTACAGAAACAGGCCAACGCTCATCTGCTCTGCAGACACGATTTCCAGGGTACGGAAAACCATACTAGTAAGACACTTGACATTTGTCTTAAAAACAGGTTGCAGTTCTTTCATGTAGATACTAAACTCAAAAGTCACATTAATTTTTCTGCTCCATCAGATAGAACATTACAGCAAAAGGCTGTATATTGAAATATGTCAACTTGTGAATTCTGCCAAGATGTGCAACTGTAAAGAACATGTCCTGGGAATTGATTCTTACAACAAAAGATCAGTGCTGCCAAAGGCTTCGCTCTGAGCAGGTCTGCCATTTTTCTAATGTGGACCAAAGACAGCATAAATCAACTAACAGGAAAAAATATTACAGATTGAACAAAATCTGTCCCATTACATTAACAGAAATAACCCAACACCAACAGGACATGCAGATGCTATCTCAGTTGAATTAACATGACAACTTGCTCTATTTCAAAGAACAGTATCAAGAGACTGCATGCTCTGATGATATTAAGCTGTTCGTAGCACAAAGTGTCACCTGGGACTGCTCAGCCAGTCTGCAAGAAAGCTACAGGGAGCCAGTTTGCCATTAAAGTCCTGACACACTGAGCACTTCATTACAAACATCTGTAATGTTGAGGAAGCCAAAGCCATCAAAAGATGTAGGATTCAGACAATGGCATTTTAAATCCTCTTTAAGACTGTGCTTTCCTTCTTGCTCATCTCCCTGTGGTACCTGCATATCAGCACTATTCCTTCAGAAACCCTTGACCACAACAGTGAGAGACTGTGGCCACCCACTGCAGCACCCACCTCTGCCCAATTTATCACTGTCAGTCTTCTTGCTGACACTCGTCAGACCTGCCTGCATGATAAATAGCATGACTATTCACCCTATGTTAATCTTAGGCTGAAAGTATACCTTTCTGACTTGAGACACTGGGTGCTATTAAAACTGCATTACTGCAAAGGCTTGTTTGCTGTTAAACTCTCCTATCTGAACAAGAATGGTCTCCTATCTGAACAAGAATGGTTTTCTCATGCATATTTATGAAGTAAATGCACTTAGTAAAACAAGAAAACTACATTTGTGTGCTCTATTACATAAACATCCTAGCTTGTGCCCCTTAATTCCTTGGATTTACTCTTGAATAACGAGTTACTGGCACTGTACCAATACAGAGCACATGTCACCAGCTTTCAAGCAACATTAACCCCCTCGCAACAAAAGGCATTCAGCACCAGAGAACTTTGAATATTTGTAATTCACTCTAGTATCACACGCTCAGCGACAGATTCTTTAAAAAGTAGCTTTGTTTTCCAGGCTACTATATTGCATTGTGATGTCTGTACCCTCCCTGGCCAACACCAAAGACGCAGATTCACAGTAATATAGGAGAACAAGGGGGACAAATCTGAAGTGGTTTCAGAAAGGTCTATTTCACAAGCACTACAGCATACAAAACCTGTAGTTTGTTCCCCCATATTTTTTGTCTGCCTTAATTCATTATCATTATTGTCAGCAAAAGTAACTAGCAGGAATATTGCAACCAATCTGAATAGCTGTAACAGTGGTGGTGTTTGTTTACTCCCTCTCAACCAAGTATAAATGTTCCATAGTTCTCTCTCTGCTGGTGGAATATACACTTATTACCCAAGTACTGTAAAGAGGGGCAAAAAAGAAGAAATTACTGTATACAAAGCCTGGCATATTTACTATGTTTCTGCAAGGCACCAATGATCTAAACTCGGCAGTAAAAAGCAGAAAAAAATGAAAAAAAAAAATCATTGTTGAACACTTACTCAAGCAATGCGACTTTGAATGTGTTGTATAAAGGGCTTGTGAGTACATGGGTTCATAGTTTAATACTAAACTAACTGCCCTTGCGAGCCATTTTAAGCCTAGCCAATTATCCCTTGTGAGACTCAAATCCTGCACCTTCTGTTTGTAAGGCAAACACCTTAGCCATTAAGCCACACTCCCAAGTTATGTTACCCTCTCCAAACAGAGAGAGAGAGAGACCGATTTATATTTAGCCATCTAAACACCAACACTAAATATCACAACACAAATGGCTTCATAAAAGAACATTCACAAGTAACACCAAACCACCGGTTACAACCTACATCACTGCTTCAATTTGCTGGTGGGGGCTAGGGTTGATTTCAAAATACCCGCAGTGGAGCATTTTTTTGTAGAAACATGAGATTTTGCAGGACAGAATACCCACAGTCACTGCAAAGGACACAGAAAGAAGTTATGTACTCACCATAACGTTCCATGTTGGTAGCCCATCTCACCCTTCATTTTTACATATGGGTTCAGAGCCGATCCTCGGCTCAGACTTGGACGATTTTCAAGCTCGAAGACTTCTGGTTGACTTGTGGCTAAGCAGGTATCCCATGGTGCACCAGTGCAATCCCCAGATCTTGTTTGCTGCTCAATAGAAACAGAAAAAAAAACTAACCAAACCAATACTAAAGGGTCACCAACCAAGAAAATTAAAGTATTACTTCCAGATCTTCCAGGATGGGGGCAGGAGGGCGGGTTGGTAAAAATGAAGGGTGAGATGGACTACCAACATGGAATGTTATGGTGAGTACATAACTTCTTTATGTTAGGTAGTCCAATCTCACCTTCATTTTTACATATGGGACAGCATCCCTAGCCTTATTCTTGGATGGCTCATTGGAAAATACTCCTGAGCACCGTGGAGCCAAAGGATGCACTACCCCTAGAAGCCAAATCCAACTTATGAGTAATAAAGGTTTGAGGGGTAGCCCACCTAGCTGTTGCACAGATATGATCAGGTGGTACCATGGCTTGAAAGGCTACAGAGACATGGTAGAATGAGCCTTGATCCTGTTGGGTAAAGGTCTGCCCTCCGAACTGTACATGAAGGCTATGCAGCTAGAAATCCAGTTAGACAATGTCACCTTAGAGACTGGTAAGCCCAATCTGGAGTCGGAAAAAGAAATGAATAACTGGTCTGACTTCCAAAATTCTTTAGTCCGTTGCAAATAAAAGCGTACCCGTCTACGAACGTCCAGCTGGTTTAAATGATATTCAGCTGCATTACAATGATTGGGAAAGAAAACTGGAAGCTCAATGGACTGATTTAATGTTGCAGAAGAACAAACTTTGGGAACAAACGAAGGATTGGTATGTAAAGAAACCCTGTCTACATGAAAGATTAAATAAGGTGACTTAATAGACAGGGCTTGTAGCTCAGATACACGTCTGGCTGATGTAATAGCTACTAATAACACAGTCTTCCAAGACAAATATTTTAAAGAAGATGAATGAGACTGTTCAAAGGGAGGGGATGTCAATTTGGACAACACAAAATTTAAGTCCCAAGAAGCCACAGGTTCTTGTAATGGCGGTCTCAGTAAAGTGGATCCTCTCAAGAAAGTCTTGCATAGCTTATGAGACATAAGGTTGACATTTGGAGACCCTAAATAAAAATGAGAGATTGTGGCCAATTGTACTTTGATGGTGGCCGCGGCAGATCCCTGCTGAAAAAGCTCCGAAAGGAATTCCAGAATCACAGGAATGGGAATGGTGTAAAGATCCACATTAATTTTCTGTGCCCAAATAGAAAACCTTTTCCATTTACTGTCATACAGCCTTCTGGTTGAGGGTTTATGCGAGGATAAGAGAATATGGGACACTGATGAAGAATCATCATGAAGCCTGACTAGAGATGGAACTGGAGCAGCCAAGCTGTCAATTTGAGGGTGTGGAGAGTGGGGTGTAGCGAACCCAACATGTGGGTCAATAGATCTGGAACTGGGTCCAGAATCCAAGGATCGTCCAGGAGAAGAGGCTCGAGGAAGGGAAACCAGACTTGACAAGGTCAGTAAGGAGCAATGAGGATCAACTTGCTTCCCAGCCGATTGGGGATAAGAGGGAATGGAGGAAAAACATATAGAAGTCCTGTGGGCCATTCGTGGACCAGAGCGTCTCTGGGTGTTTCCCCCAGAGGGGGAATTAGGGAAAAATAAGTCTTGGCATCGACTGGGCTGGCAAAAAGGTCGCAGCAAGGTTGTCCCCATTTTTGGAAAATCTGTTCCACTATTTCCCGTTTCACAGACCACTTGTGAGGCAGTAAGACTGCCTGGCTTAGCTTGTTGGCTATCACGTTGGTTGTCCCGGGAATGTTGTGTTGCCACCAGAAAGTGCTGGAAAGAAATCGCCCATTCCCAAACTCACATGGCCTCTTGACAGAGTGGGTAAGATCTGGTACCGCCCTGTTTGTTGATATACCACACAACCGACATGTTGTCCGATTGTATCGCAATTGTCCCTGGAGGAAGAAGGTCCAGAAGTGCTTGCAATTCCAGAAGCACCACCCTCATCTCCAGAACACTGATATGCAGATGAGCCTTCTTGCCATGTGCCGTGGACAGTCCTGCCAAGATAATGCCCACCCCCCCACCCGATCTGGGAGGCATCCGTGGTCACAGTAGCAACGGGTTGGGCAGGCACAAAGGGAGCTCCCGTGAACAAGTTGTTGGGGGCTATCCACCAATGAAGGTCCCTTCTGCAGGATTCCGTCAGCAGGATAGGGTGACTCAGCGGTAGGCATTGGAATGACCATTGGGAGAACAGGAGCCATTGGAGAATTCTCATGTGCAACCTGGCTAAAGGTATTAACAGAATGATTGAGGCCATCGTTCCAAGAAGTTGAAGAATCCATTTTGCTTTGACCTTCCAAAGTGGAAGAAAACGCTGAACTTGTGAGATGAGGTTTTGTGCTCTTCCGGTGGGGAAACTGTCATATCCACTGTGTCTGCCTCGGAATCTATAAAATTCACAGACTGCGAGGGCAGTAATGCAGAATTTTCCCAGTTTATGGAGATCCCAAGTTGAGCACAAAGCTGAATGGTGGCGTCCCTGTTTTCGATGAGTAGATGCCTGGTGGGGGCGGTCAGGAGCCAGTCGTCCAAATATGGAAACACCTGCAACCCCAGACGTCTCAGGTGAGCTGTCACTACTGCCATGCATTTGGTGAACACTCTGGGGGCTGTTGTGAGACCAAAGGGCAGAGCACAAAACTGATAATGGCTGGCTCCCAGCTGGAAGCACAGATATCTCCTTGACGCCTTGTCCATTTTTATATGGTAGTAGGTGTCTTGGAGAGCCAGAGGGAACATCCAATAGTCTTTCCCTAATAACGGGAGTATCGACTGCAATGTGACCATCCGAAACTTGTCCTTAACGGATTTGTTTAATCTGCTGAGGTCCAAAATTGGCCTCCAGTCTCTGGTTCATTTTAGGACTAAAAAGAACCTGGAGTAAGTTCCGGATCCTGTCTGGTCTGCTGGGACAGGCTGGATGACTTTTTGAGAGCAACTTGTTGATCTCCACAGTTGCTTGATCCCTGTGATTGGGTGGAACATCTGGGATCTTTTGGGAAACAAACGGTGGAAGGGAAAAGGTTATGATATAGCCTCTGGTAACAACTATTTGTACCCACTTGTCTTGGGTTATATTTAGCCAGGCTTCTGAATACAAAGAGATGCGACCCCTGACTGGCCCCAGAGAAACGCAGTCGGGCCCCACATCAGGAGCGCTAAGGCCGCCCTCGAAAGGAATCACCGCCTTGCTGGTATTGCAGACCACCCCTACCTCTAGGCGACATCCACCATTTCCTCCTCCTCTGCCTCTGATGGAGGATTCACTTTGCGTGTCCGAAAAGACCCTCTGGGACTTCTTGAACCACATTTTACCTCCCCTTTGACCTTTGGGGTATGGTCGAGAGGGAACGGTAAAAACGGACTCCCACTGCAGAGAGAGTCTTTCCTTCCTGCTCACACTAAGTGAGTGTTTCTTTCACCTTGGGACCAAACAAGGAGGAACCATCAAATGGGGCATTGGTGAAGGTGGACTTAAAAGGCTCCGCAAAATTACACAAGCGCATCCAGGAGTGGCGCCCAAGGGCAACTCCTGAACCCGCTGCTCTGCTTGCTCCATCAGCCGCATGGGAGATAAGCCCATGGAGGAGTTAACTACCGAATTTAGGGTGGACAACTGAGCAGAGATCCTATCAGGGACTCCCTCAGGACAAGCACCCTATATGGAAACTCCTTGAGGAGATCCCTCTGTAATCTCGTGAAGTGGGTAAGGCAGTTCAGAGATTGAAGTGTAAATGCCGCTAAACTAAATACACGCTTCCGAGACTTCTTGTTTGGCGGATGAACAGAGGAAGAAGTCTCCGCCAACTCCTTCTTCGTGGCTGCCGCCACCACCACCATGGCATCTACTGGAACGCCTTTATACAAGAATTATTTTCCAGGAGGAGCAGACAGGAACTTATTTGGTCTTCTGGGAACTGGCTCCACGGCATCAGGAGTATCCCACACCTTCCGACTAACCAGATCCATTAGTTCGTCGAAACGTGAAGACACCCAAGAGGCAGAGGGTTGAGATCCGAAAGCCTTCAGGTACACTGATTCCTCATCAAAAGGGTTGACAGTGGGCCAGTCGCACCTCTGTTTAAAGGATCTCTAGGATGTCCACAAAGGAGACATAATCAGAGGAGGACTTGGGGGACCCCCCAGACTCGAGGTCAGTGTCCGATGTCAGAGACTCATCCTGGGAGTCCATATGTTTCCTCTTGCATAACCTCTTCCGAGGAGGCTCCTGACACTGCGGGTCTCTGCTGTCTCCGGAGAGAGTAGGTGCCGAGACCAAAGTGGGAGCCCTGGGGGGGAAGAGTGCTTGTACCACTGGCAGGGGCTGTAGATTGAGACAGCACATTCCTCATCACCTCAAAAGCCGACCAAAGACCCTCCCCGCTCCGAAGAGACAAAGCATGGCACCGGAGCCCGAGCCATTGGCTCAGAGATAGATGCAGGGTCTAAGCTCACCCTGGCGGAAGCAGGCAGAGGAAGGCTCGGAACCGAAGATAATCGATTCAAACCCTCCCCATCGAAGATAGATTCAAACCCTCCCCAATCAGCGCCGACAGAAGAGCTTCGGTCCCTGGAGCCCGAGCCATTGGCTCCGAGATAAATGCAGGATCTGAGCTCACCCTGGTGGAAGCAGGCAGAGGAAGGCTCGGAACCGAAGATAATCGATTCAAACCCTCCCCATCGAAGATAGATTCAAACCCTCCCTAATCAGCGCCGACAGAAGAGCTTCGGTCCCTGGACACGACAGAAGGAGCCGAACGTGTCGG
Organism: Protopterus annectens; assembly: GCF_019279795.1. Classification (NCBI taxonomy): domain Eukaryota; kingdom Metazoa; phylum Chordata; order Ceratodontiformes; family Protopteridae; genus Protopterus; species Protopterus annectens. The sequence continues at coordinate 1,580,545,289 of NC_056725.1, forward strand.
AGCCAAACCCGGCTCCAATGCAGCAGCAAGGGGAGCTGGAACAGTGGGTTCCTCCATTGGTAACAAGCACTCCGGCTCCAAAAGGCCAACATGGCTCAGAGGAAGAATAACAGACGAGGGCAAAACTGGCTCGAGTGGCTCCGGAGCAGACTGGGTCTGAGCCAACAAAAATTTAGGCAGAGCAGCCGACTTCAGGAGTCTCAGTACTACCCTCTCCACATCTTCTTCTGAAAGGCTCCTGGAAGACCTGGAAGATAAGGTAGGGGATCTCGACCTAGCAGGCACTGGAGACTTTATTAGCAAGGAGACCGGTAGGGATTCTACAGACCGGCTCCGAGCATTAGAGTCAACTATTTCCAAAGGTTCAGCAGTCGGCACCGAAGCACCTGTGACAGACTCTGATACCATGCTGCTCTCCTTCGGCTCCGAAGACTGAGGAGTCGAGGAGACAGATTTTGTTAATTTGGAAGGCAGCTCCGAGACACCAGCCGGTGCCAGAGAAGGCCTTTTTGAAGCTTTAGATTTAGAGTCAGATCTGGATTTTAAAGACTTAGAAGAAGAAGAAGCCGACGAACCAGATAAGGTTTCCTCGAAGGTTGGCTTCAGAAGACCAGAGTATCAGCTTGTTCTTTCTCTGCTGCAACACTCTAGGAGAGAGAGAGAAAGCATGACAGAACAAACGTGATTCCTGCAAATGGATGGCTCCCAAACAGTAGACACAGCACTGTGGCCATCCGTTTTCTGGGAGCATTTCATGCATTTTTTTGAACTCAGAGGGTTTATGCTACTTGCTATCCTTAGACATTGCAGACACGCAAGCAAAACCAGAGGAGAGATAGGAAGAGAGAATAACTGAGGACTAGGTCCTCTAACTAAAACGGGCCTAGCCCTGCAGAAGAATTACATGAGGTCTAGGTCCTCCAAGTTGAACGGGCCTAGCCCTGTGTAAGAGAAAACTAGGTCTTTCAACTAAAATAGACCAAGTTTTTGTAACAGATAGACACAGAGATTCAGTCACACAGGAAATATTTTTAAATGAAAATTACAATAGGGTTACACGAGGACTAGGTCCTCTAAGTTAAACGGGCCTAGCCCCGAGTAAAGAAAGTGGGTCTTCTAACTCAAACAGACCAAGTATATAACCCAAACGCACATACACACATGTTCAATAACACAGGAAAAACTTTGCAACCGCAATCCTAAATAAGACTTTAGCAGATCCCTGCCAAAGACAAGTTAACAATCAACAAGTTAATAGTACAATAATCAGCAGGAGCCCCTGTTGATTAAGAGCGGCGAAACTGCCAAAAACTAACGATCTAGGCAAAAAAGCACAAAGGTGCCGAACTACTGGTACACAGGATACTAAAACTACTAGGTCAAACAAGACCACAGAACAATTTAGGTAAAGACCTATATATAGTACCCGCGGTGGTGGTGCTGCGTTAGCGCTGTCACCTCACAGTAAAACGCTGTCCGGTACGATTCTCAGCTAGAGCGTCTTCTGCGTGGAGACATGCGTGAATGGGCATACCTTCATTGAAGGTTGTGCGACAGGGCTGGTAACTCGGCACGTAAAAATCAACTACCAATCATTAGCAGACCAGCGTTCCGCTGTGGCGACCCCTGACCGGGAAAAGCCGAAAGACACAACAACCACCACCTATATATATTACCACTAAATAACAGTAAATATGCAAAAAAATACTTATGAATGAAAAAATTGCAAAAGACTTAGCCAGAGCCAAGAGATGCACATCTGAACTCGTCAACGTGGCAAATGAGATCTGGGGATTGCACTGGTGCACCATGGGATACCTGCTTAGCCACAAGCCAACCAGAAGTCTTCGAGCTTAAAAATCGGCCGAGTCGGAGCCAAGGATCGGCTCCAAACCCATATGTAAAAATGAAGGTGAGATTGGACCATCTAACATCTTCACTTTTTTTTTACAAAAATAAAAGATCATTCTTGTAGCACTTGAGTTGTTTATTCTATTTCACATAACATTTAGGTGTCAGACACAAAATAAATGTTTTGTACAACTACTAAAGAAAACTTGAGAAATATTTTTTGTTTCAAAATCTCAGGACATTTGCCATTGTTTTTAAATTTTTTTCAAAGGACACAGCTGCCCAAAGAGGGACAGGTTGTAACCGTAGAGGTGGGACCTTAGGAACTCTAATGAGTTTCTTCATGTTAAGGCATGCCCCCAAACCTCCTACAAATGAAATCAATAACAGACATCCTGCATGCACACAACAGATCTTCGAGAGCTCTGTGTAGTAGGTGAGATCCATCCTTCTCAGGTTCTTTTTAGTGGCAGCACTTCAAAATTGCGATCTTCCAAATAAGAAGTACATATGCCCATTTTAGTACCTACACGTATACTTTAACGAAAAGCCGGACTCCCAAAATTACCAGTCTGTGACGTACATTTGAAATGGGGTTACACATACACTAGGTGGACAAATCTGCAAAACTCCACATGTGAAGCTTACTTACAGGAAGCCCAATGACTAAGATGAATGGTTAGAGAATCCCAATTGGGGGGGGGTTAGAGCTTAGGCCTGTTGAATGTGCCAACTAAAAGTGCAGATGCGAGTCAGATTATGAGGTTCAGGGTGCAAAAACAGCAGTCTGTACAAATGAAAAATCTCCACTAAGAAACTTTCTTTTTCAGTCTGTGCTGAATTACAGTCCTGCCTTGTAGCAAATCACATGCCTATATGACAAAAACATGTACTTCAACAGTGGGGTCACTAAAGCAGAGAAAAAAAATCAAACTTTGAAAAGTACAGACTAATGAGAAAGATAATCAGTCAAAATACCAAACGTATTTATTTATTTTACATTTGTTAACCGGGAGAATACAACTGGATACATGTCCATTTTCAGCGGAGGCCCAGGGAGAAAAGCTCCACATGTAAATAAACAGACTAATTAAGAAGTTTAAACATAACAAATTTTATAATAAAAGAAATATGTTATGAAAATAAGCATGATTCGTATATAAGAAAAAAGAAAAATGAATGCATTTTTTTTAGTTCAATATTGTATGAGTTTACAGTCTGAAGAATTAGAAATGTTATGACAAGCAAATATTTATAGGAAAAACACATTATTCTACAAGATTGTGTAGGTTGACAGGTATGTACAACAGTCATCCATAGTATTGACCGACATATCCAATGTACAATGATATAATGTTTGAAGTACAATGGTATATCCTAGATATTGACAGACATATTAAATGTACAATAGTATAATGTTGGAGGTATGATAGAGCACGGGGTGTACAGCATTACAGAGACTCAAGTACCTTAGGAAGGGATTGTGAATCAGCTACAGGGTAGAGAGATGAGGGGAGGTAAGCTAGTGAGTGGGGAGGGGGTAAGATAGGGGTCAACCTGGGGGGGAGGCAGGGGCAATTCCATGAGAGTAGTAGGTGTACTTTTAGTAGTTTTTTGAATGTGGTGATTGATGTGGCAGAGGTAATCGCTGAGGGCAATGTGTTCCAGATTTTTACCTATGTAGTTGGGGAATAGGCAGTCCCCTGCCGAGTTGTTCGTTTTGGATACCTTAATTAGTTTTTTATCACTAGAGCGAAGCTGTCTGGAATTAGTTTGTAAATTATGTTGGACAGTTGTTTCCCATTATAATAATAAGACGACGGAGAATAAAAATAATGGGATAATTTTCCCATTATTAGCTTTAAAGCAATCACAGTAAAATGCTTCCTGGCATCATACATAAAAAAGTGAATAAATCAGTTACTGAAACAACAATGGATGCAGAAAGTTGTTGTTGTTTGTCTTTCAGCTTTTCCGAGTCGCCACAGCGGAACTCCGGTCCGCTAATGATTGGCAGTAGATTTTCACGAACGCCGAGGTGCCAGCTCGACGTTCAACCTTCAACGAAGGCATGCCCATTTACGCATGTCTTTCGAACGCCCTTCCCAACTGCGGTAAGGACATGCAGACTCCACACAGAAGGCACTCCCCGCACTCCAGCCGAGAATTGAATGGGAGAACCTCTTGCTGTGAGGCAACAACGCTACCGCTGCACCACCACGGATGCAGAAAGTAACAACCATCTTTTCACAGCACTATAGCCTCCAGAATGCAGACCGTTAATACTTCTAGTAAGGACAAGAATTTAAAAGAATGTGGAAACATGTTCATACCATACCTCTCAACTGTTCAGATTTTTGCCTCATTATTATTGTCTGCTCCTCATAACATTTGTAGTTTTCTGGCAAATCATTGAGGACTGAAGCCACTAAATAATGACGGGAATTTGAGTTTCAAACTTAATATCCTTCAGAAAATACATGCTAATGCAAACCCTGTTATTCTAACAACTTTCCAAGTTTATAAAGGCATATTTAAAATCTGTCCCCGTTTTTGGGCTTTTGCCCACTCCCCATTACTTTTGGCTTTCACCAGATTTCTTATGCCAAGAGGATGAGAGGTATGGTTTAAACTGCACCATCAACCATGAAACAATAATCAGCTTTTCTGCATAAAACAATGCCATGGACCATGGATTGTGGAGACTGCATAAAAGAATGCTCTCTCATTCCCCAAAAACCTGCATACCATGCAGGCTAATGAAGGAAGTTTATATGGTTAGCACTGCCCTCTCCCGTGAGGTAAAAAGGCTGAACTACATTGTGTCCCAATGACAGAACAGTGCCCAAGCAATGCCCTAATGAAACCAAAGTTTTCACAGGGAATTAGCTCTCAGAGGATATGGACAACAACCAAGCAAGTATCCCAGCTTGTGGTCCAATTACATACATACGAATGCAGATATGATAGTTACAATGCCACCCCCACACCAGCTCATATGCTATACTACAAACTAAGCAATTCCACAAGAACAGGTTCAGGCTTTGTGAGTACGGTCAAATACCTGCAACGTTAGGCACCACAGCTCTCATAGTACGGGATGTCCAAGTGGAAACACTACTCCAGTACACTTCAATGGCACTGGGCTATGGCAAATGACTAAGTTCTAAACAGCATGTGCACAAAACTTTTATAAAAGTTCTACTTTGAAGGACAACGTCCAAACTTCCCCCATGCTACAGCCACCTTACTCAATTAACTCCAAGGCTGTTGTACCTCAATGAAGCAGAAACTCTCTCATGCAGTGCAAACTAGCTCTCAGAATAGATGGCTCTGAGCAACTGTGCACTTTGCACGTCTTCCTCAATCTTCTGTTCTAGGCATCCCACCCAAAATATGAGGTCAAGATCTGTGTAAGGGAATATGGAAAGAAAATAACTATACGCAGACCAGCATACAACAACATAAAAAGCACACAATAATACTTGCTGGAGCAAAAGTAACAAAATGTATCAGTTCCAATGGTAAAGCCAATGCACAGACTAGGGTGGTATAATAAGCTTTAATGTATTAAATCAAAATAGTACAAAGCCAGCCTCGTTTAGTGCTTTCATACAATAGATTGTGGACTTGAACCAGAAACGTTCTGATGAAGTCCACAATGTAGTGGATGAAAGTGCTAAACGAGGCTGGCTTTGTACTACTTTGATTTAATACATCAAAGCTTATTATACCACCCTAGTCTGTGCATTGGCTTTACCATTGGAACGGATACATTTTGTTACTTTTGCTCCAGGAAGTATTACTGTGTGCTTAATATGGAAAGAAAGGAAAGCTCACCTTCAGGCTGTGTGACGAAACATACAATAAAAGGAAAGAACAACAAGGATCAAATGGTAGGAGAAAATCCAAGAACGAAGGAGTACCTCGTCACCTACGTGCAACGAACCACCCACTAATGAAACACAAAAAAAATGTAAACATGGAAATCTGAAGACTGCATGCCATTATCTGTAGAAAATATAACAGATTATGGGTCTAGCCCTACCGCTACAACACAACGAATGATGACAATTTCAGATCCTGGGCTCAGACTACATTCAGAATTAGCCCTATAAGAGGAATATACCCCTATCGTAAGCAAGACTTTTTTCGTTCTTAACTGATGGTTTTATGTTACTACAGCCAAGGGAACGCCCAGGACAGCACCATCACCACAGTGTCCTGTATGCGAGCAAGCAGCAGCAAACCATTCAGGAGTAGACCCACCATAAGGCTGTGCTGCTGGATAGGTACCATTTCCAGAGCTTCTACCCACCCCCCACCCCCCTTGGCAGCACAGTCTCTACGGTTGCTTTAGCAAGTAGGAACTGAGAATGCACATGCTTCAACGCAGACTTGCCTACTAGAGGAGAATTAAGTCATGGAGAGCCAAGCAACTCTTACGCGGCCTCCATCAGTGAAGTCCACAAAAACTCTCCCAAACAAACAACTCTAACTCTTCAGACTGAATACAGTATGGAAAATCCGATCGCATCAGAAAAAAGCCTGAAAGGATTCCAGGGACTACCAAGGGGCAAAATGGGTAAAAATACTTGTCTAAGACTTCAAAGGCTCAAGGGAGGAACCCAAATAAGGCAGGCTTCTGTTTATCAGGCCTTCGTTGCCATTCCTCTATCTTCTTCCCTTGAAGAAATTTACCACAGGAACAAGGCAAAAAGCAAAAGATTACACTGCAAACCAATTTTCATCCCTCTTTTGAATGACTGATTTTTTTTTCTTGAGAGCATTTGCCAAAAGGACTTACACCTATGAAAAGGGATGGGCAAACTGCCTGCTGTAGCTCTTCAAAAAATGAGGATAGTCTAAATCATGCTGCCCTAGTAAGGCAAACAACAAAAGATGCAACACTAATGACTTTCTCTGTATGGACTATAAAAGAATGCAAGAACTTCCTGGTGTGCACAACAAGAAATGTGCGCATGAAGCAAACAAGTAATTAATCCCATGGATACAAGATGGAAGCAGAAATCATTTTGCCAAACAAGTATCCGGCCTCTGATTCAAGATGCCTTGGACCAGTGTTCTATTTTGCCAAACCAGGCCAAAGCCTTTGACTCTAGATGTCCTGAACCAGTTGTCCATTTTGTCAAACTTGCTCACAGATTCCCACTCCAGATGCCGTGAACCAGTGGTCCACTTGCTAAACCTGTCCACAGCCTCTGATTCAAGATGTCCTGCACTAGTGGTCCAACAGCTGTAATTTACAAACTGCATGCTGATATAGAAAATAAAGTATTTTACAGTAGGATAGCTAGTAAGATGTAACCATTATAAGAAATTACCAATAAAAATAGTCTGTCTGCCTTGGCATCAAAGTTCTTAATTCAGGAGTATCACAGCAGTAAACAGCATCCCATAGCAAAGCACCAAAAGACAGTAGCCCTTTGCTTCTTCTACCTAGACATGGACCATTACACAGTGCACACTGCGTGCAAGTCATATACTTAAGGCCTTCTCCAAGGACAAGGCTCTCAAGAGGACTGAGCAAGCTTAAGGCCTTCTTCCAAGGGCAATGTACCAAAGAAGGAAGGCAGAAAGATACGTGTTGTCATTGTTTGTTCTTCTGTAGCAAAGGGAACCTTGTTGTTTCAGAATTCGAGGTAGATGACAACTCAGTGGGTGGAGGGAAGGAAAAGCTCCATCTACTGCATCCTATCATACGGAGGGGTGGGGTACAAGCACTATATTTTGTATCACCACTGAAGGCTTTATCAACTGTGTGTGGAACAAGCACACAATGGAGCTACATTATTAAGAACTAAGACAGTGCTACAGGACCTAGGACAGCACTGCAGGCAGCTGCCGAAATGCACTCTCCAGCATCTGCTGGTCATTCTCAAACACAGTGATCCAACCCTCAGAAGGAAGATTAAAAGGCCTAAAACAATGATATTGGGAGAGAATGTTGAAATATAAGTGAAGAATGACTTGGTTAATATCACTAATATGTCTTATAGATATTGTGCTCTGATCCACGGTGGAAAAGATAATCTGATAAACAGCAGAAATTTTGCACCACCCATTAAGAAGTTACCTACGGCTGAGGAAGTGTCTAGAGAGACCTGGAAATATTGGGGGGTTGGAGGGACATGCCTCTTAAAATGTATGGGCACTGAGCAGGTGCACACACTGCAGAAGCATGGACATGTAGATCCTTGTGTCACTGCCAGCCAGGTAATCCTCACACTGAATCTACATAGTGACGGGTATCATTACACAGGAAAATAAACTGACAAAAGAAGCATGACTCAGTTATTACGGTCCATATTACTTCTGTCACTGGCAATAAGGAGTCGTGCTATATTCTACCTGTATGCAAAGACTTCCATTTAAACTATATACTTCCCTGCGACTGTGAAGCAGTGGCAACAATGTGCAGTTCATTTACTTATGAGCCAGCACTTAAGTGCTTAATTAGAATATCAGAAAACATTAACATCACAGTAAATGTTTAATAATGCCTCATTTCTGTGTTGTCACAGCTTTTTGCATGTGTTATGCACATGGATTAAGTTTTTTTTTTTTTTTGCTTTTTGTATACCTCTCATGCTGCATTTTCCCTTAGATTTGCTTTCACTGCTGAGTGACAGTCTTCGTATATCAGCAAGCATGCATGCCTAACAATTTCCTAGTTGTATGGGGCATTCCACTACGGTCGTGCCTTAAAAGGACCCATTCAAATTAATGCACCAACCCAATTACCAAATCAATAAATTAGCAGAGAACATCTATCTGCGGTCTCAAATTTACCAGCAGTAATGTACGCTGCTTAATATGCCTCATGAAAGATAGTGTTCTGGTGTTTGCACAATGACAAATATTTTAATGAGTTACAAAGCAATTATGGTTACTTAAAAGTATAACCCAAGAGCTGTGAAAAATATCAAACATGGATTAAAAGGAACATAATTCTTTCAGTTGTCATCTTAAACTATTATATATACATATACACACACACACACATTAATTGTGTGTGTGTGTATATATATATATATATATATATATATATATATATATATATATATATATATATATATGTGTGTATATATTATATATAAATGTGTGTGTATATATTATATATACATATACACACACATATAGCTCAAATATAACAGTTAAAATGAATAGAATAAATAAAATCTATACTATATGATGATGACGACAGGACAGTCTAATTCTAAGCAATCTCTTAAGGCAAAAATATTCAACTTGCCAAAAAAAAATATTCTGGCAAATGTCCGCATGCCAAATAGCATCTTACCCACATCAAAATTAATACTAGAGTTGTCTCCGTGTTAGGCAGCAGAGGTGCACTTGCAGAGCTTAGTGGGCCCCCAGAATGGACAAAGCCAGTTGGGCATAAAATTTATCTCCAAGCCACACACAAGTACCATTTTAAAACACTGCATGACCTTACTAAAAATTAGTATTTTAACATATGGATTACTCGAACAAGTAAATGCAAATGTGTTAAACACTGCATCCCAGAAAACATTCTAGTAAAGTTTTGTTAACCACAATGTACTGTTTTAACAGTTTCTTTTTCACACAACCTTGTCTTTTAACCCACTTGGGCAAAAATCATAATAAAAGATGCTGCCTTTCTAGAACAGTAATCACTGAACCTAAACTTAGCACGCGCCTGTGAAAGAGCTCCAATATTCTGTGGTAAAATGCCAACAGCAGACTGCTGACAAATCCCAGTTCATTTTAATTTGTTTTTCATTATTACTTATATTATTCACTGCACACAACTGACATATATTTGAAATTTCAGTCTGCATATTGCATTTATTTACAGGATACCCAAACATATGGTCATCTGGATGATCTGAATGTTTGATCCTTAAAATGCGATGTTATCGCCTTTGAAGCTGCAGCAGTACATCTCAAGCAATAAATGAAGCAATTATTGTAACCGCTCTGTGCTGACTGCACTTGGCGTTCAAGGAAAATTCTCTCCCAATATAATTACAAATCATTTCATAACTACAAAAATCTGCAATGTGGGAGGGGCTCTTAAACGTCTAGCAAAGGCAAATTTCCTCGCCTGAACATTTCTTCTAAAGAAACATTGCCATACTTCTCAGAAATGCAGCAATACACTCACTCTATTTATGCTGGCATTTTATAATAGCAATAATTATATCAAAATCGGCAGTAAATAATTTGGATGCAAGAATGATGATGTTAGTGAGACACGAGGACAAGGAATACAAAGGAGAAAGTGCCACAGGTTCCATCTTCTATAGCCCCCTACTCAAGTTACTGCAGAGACTGACCACCTACAAACAGTACAATCTGTCATGGATATAAACACTGCTAGGACTGAGTGATGTTGGACAGCATCCAATCAGGGCACTAAATATAGTGTAATGCCACACCACCTGCTCACAGTATTACTAGACAAAGAAGATACACAAATATTCATTCAAGGCAAGTTGGAAATCGGCAGCTCAACTGTACCATGTCTTTGGAATATGGGAAGAAATCAGACCATCCACTGATAGAACATATGAACTCTATGCAGACATATCAGACAAAAACACTGTATCCGCATTGTATGAAACACTGATTTACAATAATTCAGAGAAGTGTCTCAGTGCTCCTTCTGTCTTTTACAAGTTGCTTTGTCACAGTCATCTACAACATTTACTACACACACACACATCTATTATTCCACTTATTTTCACATTAAGACTTGATTTGGCACTATTTTTCTTCCTCACATCTGATTCCAAAGAATTAACAGGTTCAATCAAACCTTTCCTCAGAAGACAGTTCCAAACATACCTGTAAGTATGCTCAAATTCTCCTGCTCTCAACCTGCTGCTTCACAACTGGGGACAAAGCTAAGTAAGCTAAGAGCTCAACAATAACAACACAAATACGAGCCTGTATAGCACAGCAATCAAAGCCTACTGGGCCAAGATTTAGTGAGCCACCAGGGGGATAAGGAGCACTGAGGGAGAGGAGTTCACTGGCTCTGACAGCCTGGCCTAAACTCTCTACTGACCATCAATTACTGCTGTAGGGAAACACTCAGGACAATCCGGGTCTACAGCAAGGCAGTGAACGGACTGTGGGGCACTCACTTCTGAGACGGATGCAAATAAACCAAATAGACAAAGGAAGAGAAGCTCCTGGGCAAAACACAGTGGATGACATGAGAATTTTACTACCACTAAAGTACAAAATTTTAAGAGGGAGAGGGCCAAGCTAAAATTTGATATAAACATTGGCACATCTTTACATTTTTCATGAATGCATTTGCTTGCTTTGAGTCAACCATGTGCAACCAGTGAATGCCAGTCAAACTTTTTTACAGCAAAAACTGATGATCTATGCTGGTAATTTTCACATAAGTAAACAAGTTTCCTCTGAAGAAGAAGTTAAAAGACAACAGTCAGTCGTCCATCATCCGTCCCAGCAGCAACATGCTATTCTGGCACTCTCAGACACCTCCAAAGATTCTCTGGTTATTTTTACAGTGTGACATCTGTTCATTTTAAAGCAGTGAATATGTATCATTTACTTTTGCTCCGGAAATGGAGATCTTGCATTTCTCAGATTCAGCAAATTTGCCTGCATCTAAAGTGAAAATTCAAAAAAATCTAAAAGTGCTGCCTGAAGATATAGAAGATATTTCTCAGACATCTCTTTTTACTGTGCATAAACTTATCACTGTTAAGTTTTAGTGCTACAAACTGTAATGAAGGACACCGAAATATGCATATCATCTGCAGATTGATTTGTCCTCAAATCCTCTCATACTCTTCTTCTATTCTAAGTCCCTAGGTCAGGTACCTCATACAACAAATTACATTAAATTATCACCTAAAACTGAAAAAAACATACATAAATTTGCATGCAGCTGTGGTTGATGTAGACAACTGCTATCCTTCCACCACTCATCTGAAGAGACGAGGCAAGCAGGCATTTTTATGGCTATATAAACCCAAGGGCAGTTTTTTGGTAACAAAACTTAAAAAAAATCAAAATACATTTAGGATTTTATGAGCAGCTTGCTGCCATCGTCTAAGCTATAAAGTCTAATTTTGAAACCACGAAAAACTCAGAACCTGAGATTCAAAATCTAGCACACAGAGATTTTGAATTTTCAACTTCTACATGCTGCACACACACACACACACTTACAATCCATATAAACAAAAGCACACATCAGAGCAAAAAGCGAAAATTCCAAATCGATTTCTTGATTTTTTTCTGTTCCTGTCGCTGTAAGCGTTCTGATGCTATACCGATACCATATATCTATACACACCCGCGTCGAGAGTGACGTGAAGACATGCAGGGTGGTGCGGCGTGTGAATGGCGTGCCTTCTTTGAAAAATCCACTGCCAATCATTAGCGGATGGAAGTTACACTGTGGCAACCCCTAACCAGGAAAAGCCAAAAGACAGACACACATTTTATATATATAATATATATAATATATATATATATATATATATATATATATATATATATATATAATATACATATATATAATATATAATATATATATATACACACACACCACACACATATACACCATATATATATATATATATATATATATATATATATATATATATATATATATAATTTGGTAATTACGATAGTTCATTTGGACGACAATTATTTGTTTTGGCTGCACCATTTGTTCCCCAACTATATATATCAACACCCCCCAACCACACATTGGGGAAGGGGGCATCACAACTTGTCGACATTGGGGAAGGGGACCTATATATAAATATGTATATATATATATATATATATATATATATATATATATATATATATATATATATATATATATATATATATATTATATATATATGTTATATATATATATTAGCATGTGTGTATATGTGTGTGTGTATACACACACACACACACACACACACACACACACAGAGCATGCATGAAATCTCCTTCTACAACCTAGGCAGAGTCTCGAGGACCTGTTAAGTTATGGGGTGCTGCTGCAAAGGCTTCCTTGTTTTTTTCTTAATGCAGTCATTACATCCACTCCAAAGTTCCCTTCTGACAAGGCTATGGTGTTGTTGGACTCTTGCTGCCACCATGTATAAATTCCACAGAGCCCTTTATTCTAGTACCAGCTACCACCAAGAAAAAATGCTGATCCTTCTTCTGTCTCTGTACACCATTCCATGTGGATTTAAAATATGAAGGCTTTCTGTTCCTTGGGGGTTTATGACTGGTTGTTAGAATCATAGAAGAAACGGACTGGGGAACCTCAGAAAGAACATAAATCCTATGAATACTAAACATAAACGGAGAGAACAGGGTATGCACAAAGTATGGACAGCTCCTCCCTTTTCTGAAAGCCAGATATGGAACAAGCACCCCCTATTACTTCTTTAGAATCATCCGTGGCGGTCTGTGGCACAGAAAAACGATATGTGGCCTGTATATCATCCAACACTCAACCTGCCTAAGACAGACTATGGCACTCTATACAGAGCACATCAGGAAATGTATGGGAATTTCTGTACCTACCTAAATTTTACCCGCTCTGTAGCTCAAGCCATCAAATACTGAAATTACTTGTATTTATTAACTAATAAAAATAATAATTGCAAATAAAAAAAAAAAAAAAGGCGTATTGTCATCAGGCGGTACAATGCCTCAGGAATACATTGTACAAAAAGTCCTCTCACAGAAAGGTGTGTACCACTATCTTTAAATATACGAGGCAGCCAGCCTTATGCATAGAATTTTCTCAGCAATAGGATATCCAGTGCTTTACAGCATACAAGAGGTGAAACAGAAAGTAGGAATGTGGTGCCGTTATTCACAGTACTACTGTAGTGAGTGTTTCATAGGCCTTCAGGTATAAAGAACATAGTATGACCCTTACTTGAGCTTTGATATGTACTGACAATTAGCATGTCCACATATACTGGGCACACTGTCCTGATCTGCCACATTCTTGCAGGACTTGTAGTCTTTCTAAAGTTGCAATGTGAGCCAATTAAGGAAAGCAGATTTCAAACCGATACATTTACTGCTAAAGAATGCCAGTGTAACTTGCCAGCTTCTTTTTTCCCTCCAAATGAAAACAAATAGTTCTCTGCATCCCACCACCACATCATGGTTAAGTAACACAAGCTTACAAAACTTGGTTTTAGAATTTAAATCTGCAGCATTCAAAGAAGGAAGAATGCTTACCTGCAAGCTGAGAAGATGACTTGGGCAATACTTCCCAAAGAGCTAGGCTCATGCTAATCATACTTGTATGTTATGAAGTGTGTAGGATATGTTGAATCTCATGTGAAGTGAAACTGTTTAATCCAGAGGATGCACAAGAGCCTTCATAAATCCACATATAAACTACAAACTAACCCAGAGTATTAAATTAGGTTACATAGGACACCCCGCACTCTCCAATGCATTTTAATAATTAGGTTACATAAAAGGACAGCCCCCACCCTCCAATGCATTTGACTTTAAACAGGGAGAGACAAAAACACATTTGTGGCAACATTCCAATTTTTTACCATCATTTCCATTTTCCTGTTTCAAATCATGAAGGCACCACCCTATCGGCTAACAAATGGTTTCTGAAAGAAATCTGCATAGGTCTGATGACGGAGGAGAAATGGTCACCACTCAGTCCTTACTGTACACTTGCAGAGGTCAGTGAAGTATTACTTTTTCCATCGAGTTACTTGTTGGAAAAATCTTTACATAAAAAACACTGAACAAGATTTACTGCAACACAACAGTTAAACATTCTCACTTATGGCAACTACAGTCTTACTGATATCCACAGAACTGTATAAACTTACGGCAACTACAGTCTTACTGATAGCCACAGAACTGTATAAAATAAAGGACAGTACGGAATACTACTCTTTACTTATAACTGATTTACCAAGTCCAAAACGTTTCAACTGTGATTCCCAGATAAGCGAGCACAGCTGCTGTTGCTCCATATCTAAAGTAGCCGTGGCAAGAAATACAAACTTGACTACAGCCGCAACTTTAAATACCTAACAAAAACTGCAATTTAGCTACTTTTTTTCCTAGAATAAACACTTAAACGCACCTGGAAAGGATTATTACGATCTTAAAATTAGCAGTAGTATTAATTTAAGAAAAAAAAAAAATCAACAGCGATAGCTTCTTGTGACGACCCAGCAGTGGCTCAAACACTGACATAACTGAATACATTGACATAACTGAATACAGAAGTCCATTACGTTACTTACATTGGCTAAAACAGTGTCAGATTATGAGGACACAAACTGCACTGCAAAAACGAGACTGGGAAGGAAAAATAAAAATCATGGCAGTCTCATTGGGCCATTTCTGTGAGTAGAATAAACTACAAAACAGTGACACTAATTAAGTTATGTACAGGTGGGGATGACGTGACAAAATAATTTATACTTTTTTTCTCCAGAGTGAAGTGTTCCTTTAAGGAAAATAAAAACTAAGGAAATACGGGTTTGCTACTGTAACGGTAGTTGCAGGGATAGCTGAACGGGTGAAAGCCACCTACAGGATCCCATATATTCGCTCATATTATGCAGAGATCAATAATGATGACAGTTCTTAAGCAACTCAATTCTTTTATATAATTTTTCTTCCCACTGCCCGCCAAGCATCGGCCCACCCAAGATCAATCAGCTTACTTACTTCCTTGTGTGGTGAGATCCAGTGATGGGAAACCCACATCCAGGCAGCCACCCAGGGTTTTTGTTGCATTAACATTTCTATTAACAGCTGACATACAAGTGTACATACATGAGAGTTTTGTATTTCTACACATGCCACATGAAGGCTTCCTCTCAAACAGGGCTTGGTAGAACAAAGGGCAAGTCCTCATCAGCCCATATGCTGCATACCATGCATCTCTTGTCTTCTAGGCGCCACTACTGCAGTGAGCCCCTGCCTCCAGAATGGATGGGGAAACACCAGCTACTTACCTCCATCTATCTCCCACCTAGGTCCCTTGCTGCTCGACTAGTAATCTGGGGACATGTGGGATTGCAGTCAGGGTTCCTTCTCCAATGCCATGGAGACAAGATGTAAGTAGGGTAAGTGGAGTTGTAATCTCATTGAGGAGTATGTTAGAAGACTCGTGGGAATTAAAATGCCAAAGATTATGCACTACTGAGAGCTGCCTAAACTCTGCAAGCATTGACATTCTGCAAATCACATTCATCAAAATTTACAGATCTATGTTCACTAGTAACCCCGAGTATCAGTGTTTCTTTGTGAAAACACAGCTGACTTCCAGGCACAGTCACACTACTGTTGAGTACAATGATTTTTAAACAGTTTCATCAGGTATACTACCCTGCACTACCATGAAGATTAGACATTCTGACTAAACACTGCTCTCTCAGACATCAAAACTACAAGACACTAAAACTGAAAATGCTAGCTTTGGTATGGTTACAGGGGAAGAAACATTTAGGAAGATTGTCCCAGCTACATGAAATGTTTTGCTACAACAAATCAGAAATGGGGGGGTTTATAAGTTTTCTACAAGTCTGGAGTCAAATAATTGGTTATAATTTTCAGTGTTATAAAACTAAGGGAAGAGCCTCACTGTTAAACATAAAATGTGTATGTTTACTTCATAACATAAATTTGTTACAGTAATCTACAGGAACAGTCCTATGCTACTGGACCTTTGCAATTCTGTGCCTTTCTGCTAATTCAACAGTCTTCTTAGGTGTATATTACGCTAATGACCAGTAGGGCCCTTACAAGCCATATAACCCAAATGTGACCTAAAAAATTTTGATTTTTACAGGGGGTGATTTACTGACTGCCTTTATCCACTACAGACCTAGGCACCAGGCCAGAGGTGAAATTTCCAATTACACTTCATCTACAAATTGCAATAAATAGGGATAGGTAGGAAGTATACTAAAGTTAATGGGAAGCCTGTTCCAAAGAATGTTAATTCTCTGTGAAACATCTCTCCCTTTCCAGTACACCTTATTTATGTCACAAGCAAAATTTAGATCTTTCTAGTAGCTCTGATGCATTTTGTTTTGTGGATGTGCAACAGGTTAATCAAAACACGGTCCAAGGATGCCTTGTATGCAAGGCAAAGATCATCTCTCAGTATTTTGAATGATACCAAGTAAAGAGATAAGGCTTTGAGATGATCAGCGTAGAATATTGCATTTACTTCCTATATTCTTTTTGCAAGAAACTTTTGTGGACTTTCCAACTGCAGCATGTATCTGGTTAGGTATGTACCCAAAGGGGAGCATTACACTCTGTGATGGGTCTGATAAGGACACAGTACAATGGTATGTTGATGTTGACCTCTCTGGAAGATGCCATGCCTTCGCATACAAGTTGAGCAACACAGAAAGATTTTCTTACCACCTTGAATGCATGTTGGTCGAAGGTTAGGTTTTATTTACATAAGGTCCCAGATCTTTGACTAAAGAAAACTTCTAGGGGTGTTTTACTGATGACGTAGTTACCCTGGGTTGCCAACATCCCAAAAGGTACTATAATGCATTTCCTGGTGCTGTGTTTTAAGCCATGCTTTGGCACCTAGTGTTAGTCTGTGTTAGACCTTCCTGAAAGGTGTTCTCATCTTGGGGGGATTCAATGGCTGCTCCCAGTTTGCAATCATTTAAGAACTTGGTTAGCCAGAGCCCTTTGACATCTGAGAAGTGGATGCCACACAGGAGCGGACCCAGCAAAGCCCTAGGACTCCACTGGTGATACACTTCTTTGCGGAGGTGGCCTCACCAATTCTAACCTCCTGGGTCCTATTAGTGAGCCAAACAGCTATCCAGCATGTTATACACAAGTTTATACCTAGTTCGTATTTTGGACTGTTCAGGAGGCATCTTGGGATGTTACTGAGGCCCACTGAGACTGTGTTCTTGGCTTTAGTGAACACAGCTAGTACATGTTCCCTAGCTACAGTTGGTTATGTTTGAGAGTATTTTTTTTGGGGGGGGGGGTTGGCTGTGGGTAAAACTGGAAATGAATTTGTCTGCTAACAGGCTTGCTATTCGCCAGGCTCAATGAATGAGGCACCATTAAATCACCAGTTCAACACATTGCTGTGTGCTGCCCAGGAGGTTTCTGACAGACAGCAATAACACTATCTTCAGCTATCACCTGGGAGTACATCAGGATATCTTAACATAAAAGTTGGCTTTGCTTGACCTAATTAGCCCTCTTAGTTGCCCATTTAGCTTGACAAGACAGTTTCATTATGGAAATTACTGTTCCTGATTTATGTCACACTGTTTTTCCCTTTTGTTGTACATCCTGTTTAACTTGGGATACCACTACAGTGGTTTGTTTCTGAGAATCGTCCTGGGCTTACTTCTAGTAGTTACAGAAGCCTCTATGCAGCACTGACATGACTGTAGAAAGTTTCTGAGTGCCATTTGCCATAGGTTGCTGTGTTCTCAGGGTTTGGAGGGGGCACTAAATTAAAAAAAAAAAAAAAAACAACTCTTAATAAAAGGTAATTTGCCTTCACTGGACTTACATTACTGTTCCCCTTCTTGTACCGTATTTGTTAACATAGACTGTAGTTTTGTGTACATAGACTGTAGTTTTGTGTTATAAGAACTTCAAGTAAGATAATCTGTCACTTTTCACTGCACTAATATTTAGCACTGATCATGCTGGCTAAAGTGTACCCAGTGAACACTGTAGGATTGACTACCTACCTGGTTAACAAACAAATGAAAAAAAAAAATAATAAAATAAAGTACAGGCCAAGAACTGCTTCAATGCAAATGTAAAAGTATTACAGGATGTTTTAATACAACACAGCCGATCTCTGAACTCTTCAAACCATTACACAACAACAAAGAGAGGCACACACTCACTGTGCCAAAACGCAGTGCAAATCAGCACAAAACTGATGGGCTACTGGTGGGTTCCTATTGAAATTTATTGGCCACAAATGAGTTAAAGAACAGGGAGACGGAAAGTACGAGTATGAGGAACAAAGACAAAAGTTGAAGTACCTCAGTTTTCAAAGTTATACTAATATCAAATGGCAACTGGGGGGCATACACCATTGTGTCTGTGTATAAATAAATAGTGTGTGTATTTTATGTATTATGAGGGCTTTAAATGATTTAAAGCAAGTTTTGGGATTCACTGTACTTTTCTGACAATTATTTTCATAGCTGCTGTACTGACAGCTGTGATATAGCCATGATTGCAAAATTACACACACACACACACACACACACACACTGCTTTTGCATGTGTACATACGCTTTTTTAATACAGAAATGATTTGCATTTATTAACACATTTCTGTTTTACATGCAGTTGACTGCGAGCCCATGCCTCTTGCTAGTTAATCCTAGAACTATACCTCTGTACCTTTTCCCACACAAACTACAAGGCAGTACACCCTGCACCTGTCACCAGAAATCACTGCTAAAAAACAAAACCTAGGCACTCACATCCAGTTACTCACAAGCAGGTACACCTGCTTTCTGCCTCTGCTTTTGCATTCTTTAATGCTGCTGTTGCACAAAAATACAAAAGTAGTAAGTAAAACAGCTGCAAATTTTCTAACACTTACCCAGATATACGATTTTTAAGTAATCGTAATCTATAGACAGTTGAACCAATTAAAAAAGACACTGTAAAAACATATACAGAACATGCACCTCTTACATCATACAACCTTTTGTTGCTGTTCAGGTCATTGTGCAGAATCATATTACCTGGGTTTCTAATTAACATTACTTTAAAATATTAATGGTGTCAGCAGTGTGCGCATATCTGTTTTGCTTTTAGTGAAGGCTCTTTAAATTCATTTCACTTTATTTCTGACATACCTTTCATAAAGCTCTTTCATAATAAACTTTTGTGCCCACATGCGGAGAACCTGGGAACACATTATGCTGATGAGACATGGTGCTACACAAACTACCCAAGCCATCAATGAGCGGCTTCTAAATTATTGTTTCAATAAAGACAAGGGTCAGTGAGCTGGGTCATTTCATTATTCCATACACTCCTCCTTGGCAAAGAACTTTCTTCCCCTTCATGAAAGGACGTTGTGAGCAAGGCAGCAGTGTGCATGGCAGGACTCCTGCTGTACTTCAATCAGCCGCAGCTGTCAGGCCGGACTGGCAGTTAGCACAACACACAGCCCTGTCCCGTCAGCCACGGAGTAGGAGGCACCCATCAACACTTAATGGTACGTCTAATTAAAACAGAAGGAGTCGCTAAAAAGCAGGTCATTTTAACATCCTGAAATACAGGTTTAATAACAAAACACCTAGCTAGAACCAAGTGTATCTATTAGTTTATTCATAAGCAACTTTGAAATGAGGGAACAGGTTTATAAGAATTCATAGCCTAGGTCCTAGAAAGCCTACTCTGCACACTTTCCTTCCAAGTGACGCACAGAAAAAGCTAATAAAAATGAGCAGCATTTATTACACTAAGCAGATCTAAACAAGAATACATAAATTTCTGGAAATTAAATCAGTAAACTGATTAGTCTGTAAAATACCTGAATTAATGTTTATCACATGCACCTACACACTACTGGCAAATGACAGTATATCCTGAACAGGTTGCTGAATTTATAAACTGTGACTAATTAGAAACACACAGATTAGAGGCACACCATTAGCTACTACACTTACCTTTGGATTACCCACAATGCACTTACCAAGGATAATTGCAAGCTTTAAGAACTAAATCTGAACACGGAGAGCAAATACTATATAAACAGTCAACAGCAAAGAGAAAACTGCACATCTTTTTAGGCAAAATCTACACAGATACAAAGCGATCAAAGCTTGGAAATACCAGACAAAAAACCTGCAAAGGTGTTTACAAGGCCAAACTCCACAGAATGTACATTTTATATGCATAAATATATATATATTATACACACACACAGTGTACTACTGCGGTGGTGGTGCTGTGGTAGGCATTTTTTTTATACTGTGACTTCAGGCGAAGTGCCTTGCAGCAAAGTTAAAATAAGCGCATTTTACATACTTAGTGGCTTATGGGGTACAAAGGTAAATAAACACTGTTAGATATCCTGGATTGGCTACTTTCACAATGTTTTAGTGTCTACTCTGTCTTAGAAAATCCCAAAATTAATCAATTTTGAAGAAGGACCGCATGACTTAATGGAAATTACCAACCAACACAGACGTCTTTCTTCTTTTCAAAAAAAAAAAAAAAAAAAAAAAAACAAGCACAGCTATTGTTTTTACTAAATATAACTGGTTAGTGCACCTGATTATGGAAAGCCTGATCCATGATTTGCCACAGTTTTTTACACTGCTTTTATTTCAACAACAGCTTCAATATATTCTCAAAACATGTCCACAATTCAAGCACTGCAGTAAAAGTGACATGTCAATCCCTCCGTCCCAGACTAAAAAGGACTTGGAGCAGAGTACATTCAGAGGGGGGCAATGGGAAAAATTAGGCTGCAAACAAAGCATTTCTCAATGCCATTTCAATAGTAAAACAAAATCCAAATTGCTTTGTGGGTTGCATTAACAGCATTCTACGGCTGCAAGCTAGAACTTTAGAGTATTTTGTTAGGCATTAACAATATCAATGCAGCTTTCATATTATGCAGCACTCAAAGTTCATCTAACACACCATTCTGGGTGGCTTGCCTTACCTACTTATCCAAGCACATCCTGTTATGCCCTATATGAAAGCATCCAACACAAAACTGTAACCAAAATTCAGTAAATGAAAAAAATTAAACAAATGCATTCAGTGTGCAAAGCTACATCTGAGAGTATATGCTACAGGTTAACACGGTGCTTAAAATAGAAAAATCTGCTTAAAAAATAAGACATTTCTTAACTTAGATCTCATCTCGGAATACCACCTGACGCATTTAACTTTTTATTTTATACAATTGAAAGGTACGGTACCCAAGGACTTTAATAAAGCAAACTCACAAATGATGTTTTTGCTAGTCTGATAATGTATGAAGAGGTTTCTTACACAATTGTATGAGAACTGCTAAACCATGCTTTTCGTCATTAAATTCTCAGCTCAAAAGATTTTATACATTGGTAACTCAGAGTACTCTGCAGCAAACCTACATGAAGAGGAGGATACTTTAATAGTACAAGTTCAAAACTGTATTAGTGCTGCATCAGAAAGCAGCGGATTAGAAAACATGTTTAGCATCTAAAGCTTTGTGGTTTTGTGCCACTGTGCTTAGCACACACAGTAGACAGACTTGTTAACTGCAGACCATGCTGTTAGAGAGAGAGAAATGCAGAAGTAAAACATCACACGCTCAACTAATGCTAAAGTCAGCATGTAGAAACATCATGACCTGCACCCACTAGAACCATTGAGCAGCACTATGCAAAAGGTTTATGACCCAAGAGGATGGTCATGAAAGGAAGAAAAATAAACTTACCCTGACCATATTCAAATTTTATAATAAATTACAAGTGTATCTTGCTGTATGGCACACTGCTATAATCATCCCTCTCCACAAAGGAGGAGAGACAACAAACACCGGGAACTATCGCTCCATTAGCCTGATGAGTCTGACATGAAAAACTATGGAACGCATCATCATGGACCTAATAAACAAGGATATAGGAAATCTCCAAACACTGAATCCTACACAGTTTGTTTTGTGAAGGGTAGATCATGCCTGCTCAACTTGGTCGACTTCTTTGAGTCAGTCACCAGAGCTGTGGATGAAGGTAAGGTGGTTTATACAGCCTACTTTGATCTGGCCAAGGCCTTTGATAGTATTCCCCACTCAGGAATCATAGAAAAACTTACTAAGCTAGGCATCAACCCCTATAGCACTAAGTGGGTTGCAAACTTGCTCACAGATAGAACCCACAATGTGAAAGCAGCTGACTCCAAGTCAGACTGCTGACCAGTCACAAGTGGAGTCCCACAGAGTTCGGTCCTGGGTCCTCTCCTGTTTGGTATCTACATCTCCGAAGTCCAGGCCAACACGAAGGAACTCTGGCTGAAAGTTCACATATGATTGCAAGTTGGGAGCTATTATTAACTCCAAGTGATGTTAACATCCTGCAGAAAGGCCTCAATGAGACCAATGACTGGTCTTGGAACCACGGCCTTAAGCTCAATGCCAAAAAATGTGTCTTCATCCCCTTTGGGAAAAACCTGGTTCCCTTGAATTACCACAATGATGACAGTCCACTGAACACAGAAGGCATTACAAGAGATCTGGGAACACAGGTTGATAGCAACCGCTCTTCTAAACACCACGTTGACACTGTGGTCAGAAAGTCCTATATGGCACATCTCATTACAAAGGGTTTTGCATCCAGGAAGAAAAGAGGTCATTGTCTCCCTCTACTCTTCCCTCATTAAGCCAATCATAGAGTAGAATGCCCCATTTGGCATGTACCTCACTAGACACCTGCAACAACTGGAGAGGCCGCAAAGGTACCTCACAAAGAGGATCCTAGGCCTTAAACACTTGTCCTATATGGAGAGACTCAAAAAAACTATTCTCAGTCTCATATCGCCTACTTGGAGGCGATCTCTGCTTGACTTACAAAGCCATGTCTGACCCAGCTCTGTTAGAAATGCTACATCTAAAGAAATCCCAATCACTCCGCACCACACACCCCAGAGACCTCAACCTCACTGTCACAAAACAGAACATGCTGGAGGGACAGGTTCATAATCCAGAGACTGCCCATGCTATGGAATAAACTTCCCATACATGTCAAGCAGAGCACCTCACTGGCCCTCCAAGATAAATCTTGATGAGTGTATGGGAAATAGAAAATTCACTCCAGTGATCACTCCAGTGGCTCTACTCAGAGGCACTAGGAACTAAGGTTGGGTGGCACAATGCCAGGGTAATCCTATGGGCTAGGCTTGTAAAGGCTCCAGGGCCATTAGCCTAGTTTGCACCTTTGAACCTATAATTGGCTATTTGCTGCTCTAGAAGTTGTCCCCCAGTTAAAGAAAAGTGAAAGCTTAGGAGGAATGAAGCTGTGGGGATTACATCTACAATATAGTTTAGATCAAAAGTATACAAATTCACAACAGGCTGTTTACTGAGGGCTGTATCACAACCATGACACTATGAAGAACACTCTAGACATTCATGCCTTTCAGATTTCTTGGAATTCCTCCTTACATACGTAACTAAGTCTTCTGAGAAAACATTTACTATTAACAAGCCTTGATATTTCTTACTTAGGTTCATAGGTAGGTACTAGACTATCGGCCCTGGGGCCTACACAAGCCCAGCCAAAAATGTACCCTGGCTTTTGCCACCCAAGAAAATTATTTTCCTGTGCCACTGGGAATAACGGTCAGATGTTTTGTTTTTATTATAATCAGCTGTTCATCAACACCAGTATAATTTGTAAGTTAACCAGGAAACAACCAATTTCTGCGGCACTTGCCTGTTCAATCTCTGTTCCACCACATCAATCATCATGGCATCCTAAGGTATGCAAACAATCTGCAGTTATGTCATCTTACCACAGCTCCCAGAACTTCCTCCATCTTTACAAGTCAGATTCAGGGGAATAAAGAAGCATAAAGCAACCAACGCTCAACTAATGCTAAAGTCAGCATGTAGAAACATCATGACCTGCACCCACTAGAACCATTGAGCAGCACTATGCAAAAGGTTTATGACCCAAGAGGATGGTCATGAAAGGAAGAAAAATAAACTTACCCTGACCATATTCAAATTTTATAATAAATTACAAGTGTATCTTGCTGTATGGCACACTGCTATAATCATCCCTCTCCACAAAGGAGGAGAGACAACAAACACCGGGAACTATCGCCCCATTAGCCTGATGAGTCTGACATGCAAAGCTATGAAACGCATCATCATGGACCTAATAAACAAGGATATAGGAAATCTCCAAACACTGAATCCTACACAGTTTGTTTTGTGAAGGGTAGATCATGCCTGCTCAACTTGGTCGACTTCTTTGAGTCAGTCACCAGAGCTGTGGATGAAGGTAAGGTGGTTCATACAGCCTACTTTGATCTGGCCAAGGCCTTTGATAGTATTCCCCACTCAGGAATCATAGAAAAACTTACTAAGCTAGGCATCAACCCCTATAGCACTAAGTGGGTTGCAAACTTGCTCACAGATAGAACCCACAATGTGAAAGCAGCTGACTCCAAGTCAGACTGCTGACCAGTCACAAGTGGAGTCTCACAGAGTTCGGTCCTGGGTCCTCTCCTGTTTGGTATCTACATCTCCGAAGTCCAGGCCAACACGAAGGAACTCTGGCTGACAAGTTCACATATGATTGCAAGTTGGGAGCTATTATTAACTCCAAGTGATGTTAACATCCTGCAGAAAGGCCTCAATGAGACCAATGACTGGTCTTGGAACCACGGCCTTGAGCTCAATGCCAAAAAATGTGTCTCATCCCCTTTGGGAAAAACCTGGTTCCCTTGAATTACCACAATGATGGCAGTCCACTGAACACAGAAGGCATTACAAGAGATCTGGGAACACAGGTTGATAGCAACCGCTCTTCTAAACACCACGTTGACACTGTGGTCAGAAAGTCCTATATGGCACATCTCATTACAAAGGGTTTTGCATCCAGGAAGAAAAGAGGTCATTGTCTCCCTCTACTCTTCCCTCATTAAGCCAATCATAGAGTACAATGCCCCATTTGGCATGTACCTCACTAGACACCTGCAACAACTGGAGAGGCCGCAAAGGTACCTCACAAAGAGGATCCTAGGCCTTAAACACTTGTCCTATATGGAGAGACTCAAAAAACTATTCTCAGTCTCATATCGCCTACTTGGAGGCGATCTCTGCTTGACTTACAAAGCCATGTCTGACCCAGCTCTGTTAGAAATGCTACATCTAAAGAAATCCCAATCACTCCGCACCACACACCCCAGAGACCTCAACCTCACTGTCACAAAACAGAACATGCTGGAGGGACAGGTTCATAATCCAGAGACTGCCCATGCTATGGAATAGACTTCCCATACATGTCAAGCAGAGCACCTCACTGGCCCTCCAAGATAAATCTTGATGAGTGTATGGGAAATAGAAAATTCACTCCAGTGGCTCTACTCAGAGGCACTAGGAACTAAGGTTGGGTGGCACAATGCCAGGGTAATCCTATGGGCTAGGCTTGTAAAGGCTCCAGGGCCATTAGCCTAGTTTGCACCTTTGAACCTAGGCTTGTAAAGGCTCCAGGGCCATTAGCCTAGTTTGCACCTTTGAACCTATAATTGGCTATTTGCTGCTCTAGAAGTTGTCCCCCAGTTAAAGAAAAGTGAAAGCTTAGGAGGAATGAAGCTGTGGGGATTACATCTACAATATAGTTTAGATCAAAGGTATACAAATTCACAACATGCTGTTTACTGAGGGCTGTATCACAACCATGACACTATGAAGAACACTCTAGGACATTCATGCCTTTCAGATTTCTTGGAATTCCTCCTTACATACGTAAAGTCTTCTGAGAAAACATTTACTATTAACAAGCCTTGATATTTCTTACTTAGGTTCATAGGTAGGTACTAGGCTATCGGCCCTGGGGCCTATACAAGCCCAGCCAAAAATGTACCCTGGCTTTTGCCACCCAAGAAAATCATTTTCATGTGCCACTGGGAATAACGGTCAGATTTTTTGTTTTTATTATAATCAGCTGTTCATCAACACCAGTATAATTTGTAAGTTAACCAGGAAACAACCAATGTCTGCAGCACTTGCCTGTTCAATCTCTGTTCCACCACATCAATCATCATGGCATCCTAAGGTATGCAAACAATCTGCAGTTATGTCATCTTACCACAGCTCCCAGAACTTCCTCCATCTTTACAAGTCAGATTCAGGGGAATAAAGAAGCATAAAGCAACCAACTCTTCAGTCCACACAAACAGCATATTAAGCAAACTGCATTAAAATTATTTTCAAGAGGAAGCAAATGAGGAACTCAGACATGCAAGCAAGCCTATGGACAGCAAAGAAATATAACTGTAGTATTACTTTTTTGTTACCTTTCTTTTACTGACTGGGCCAGTCTTACTCGCCCAATATGGTATTCTACTGCTAAAGATAAATCTGGCCAGGGCACTGGGGAATTCACCTACTCTTTTCAAAAAGGGCTGTGCAGGACCTTTCAGCTCTCATTTCAGACATTTAAACTATTTAAACTGTAGTCCAGTCTACCAGAGTTGGTGACAGCTTCAGTAGATGTAATTTAGAAGTACACACGCACACCCACACCCACCCCCCCACACACACACACCACTGCAAAAAAAAAATTAATCTAAGCATCTGGTATGGGAATAGAACACATAGCCTTTAGTCTGAAAATTGTCAGCCAGCCGCTGTAGAAGCCCTTAAAAAGTTGCCCTGTAATCTTTGCATATTCAAATTTCTACATATAAAACAGAAGACATTTCTCAGAATAAGTCAGTATGCATGGCTCATGACTGAAATGTGTAGAATTTCATTAACATACACTTCCTCCAAAAGGTTTCACATTGAAAACACAGCTGTCGGAGACCAATATCTGCCCCTGTGAATAAGTCCTTTTCTACCATCAGGAAAGAACTTAGCTGGTGAGACACATTAGAAAAGGAACCCAAGACAAGGCAGTGTAAATGCATTTTTTTCAGGGGGGGGCAGAAGAAAGGTCACTGCACCGCACCCCCAACATTAATGGTTTAGCCTGGTTGTTCTTGACTAGGCAGTACAGCAGAGTGTGTTCGGAAGTACAAGGATGACCTGTTTGGATTTGATACTACACAATACTTGGGTTTTCCAGAACTTAGCTACAGTGTGTGAAGCTTTACTCAAGACAGAGTAAATTCCTGCACTGACTGGTAGGCTGAGTAAATTCCTGTTTTTTTTTTTTTTGCCTCCAAGTAAATTTCAGTTTCACATGAAGAACAATGTATAAATGTTGCAAAATAGTCCTTACAGCATTCCTGGGGTAATGAAAGTGATTCTGTAAGCCCTTACCTCTGACCTAATTATGTTCTTGTGTTAAGGATAATCATAGCCAGAGCCACTTGACTTGGAGAACATACTGGTTTCTCACACACTCCACCAATATTCTCTGTAGTAATTAGCCTAGGACAACAGCCATTTGCCTGATTTCTGCAATCAAAGTACTGAGCTATTTTGTTTGGAGTTGTTTTTGTTTTTTGCATCTAAGGGCAGCCACGGTGGTGCAGTGGTTAGCGTTGTTGCCTCACAGCAAGAGGTTCTCCGGTTCGATTCTCAGCTGGGGTGCCTTCTGTGCAGAGTCTGCATGTCCTCCCTGTGGTCGCGTGGGTTTCCTCCCACATCCCAAAGACATGCAGTAGGTGGATTGGACACTCTAAACTGACCCTAGTTGTGAGGGTGTGTGTGTGTGTGTGTGTGTGTGTGTGTGTGTGTGTGTGTGTGTGTGTGTGTGTGCCGGGCTGGCAACTTGACACCATAAAACTCCACTGCCAATCATGAGCGTACAGATGATCCGCTGTGGCAACCTCTAACCGGGAAAAAGCCGAAAGAAGAATAATTTGTTTTTTGGATCTAATGAAATCTGTCCATCCACAACCCACAATACATGGTAGTTGCTGTTGAAGTGAAAACCCAACCATCTAGTGCCAGTGTTCGCACTGCCAGGTGGCTAGGTCTGCCACAGTTCTTCCATACACACACACATACACCTGCACCTACAGGCAATTTAGTGTGTTCAATTCATCTACTGCATGTCTTTGGACCATGACAGGAAATTGAGGCATCAAGAGAAAATCTCAAGCATTAGACAGACACTGTATCAAATCAGTTTTCAGGGTAACTACAGCCTCCAGCCAAACAACCAAGTCCTCATTTCAATATGTTACAATTTTTCTCCCTTTGGCCCAAAATTTATTCTTAGGCTACAAGAAGGGCATTCCTTAAGCTGTAATTAAAAAAAAGTCCTCACAGTGATATACCACTCCTTATACACAAATAATGGTCATTGTCAGTCATTATGTCATTACAGGCAAAACAATGATTCAAAAAGAAAAAAAATGATCACAAAGCAGACACACAATTCAGAAAACACATCCACTCAGCTATTATATACAGAGTACTCATACATACACCCATCATATGGAGTATATCAGTATGCAGCCATTACATACACACACCCATCATATGGAGTATATCAGTATGCAGCTATTACATACAGAGTACATGTGCATGCACCCTTCACTTGGCATGTAGGTGCATGCTCCAACTATGAGTGATGAGATTAGAAGTTTCCTTTAGGTGCATATGTCTAGGAAAGGCAAACAAAATGAGAGCTGCAGTCTGTATACAAGGCACCTCTGAGCACTGTGCTATGCAAAGCTCAACAGCCCTCATACTATTCCCACCAGATGGCAGATTTCAGTAGCTACAGATGACGTTTAAGTGCAATTTACAAGTTAAAAAAGGAAGCCCAAAACAGCTGTCCTGGCCTTCAACATAAACTAATCCTGGAATAGTGTATTCGCTTCCAAAGCATGGCTAAGCTAGATCAAAAATATGTACAGCTATTAAAAACATACAAGTGTCATGACAGTGATCCCTCAAAACTCCCAATACAAATGTATTCATTCCTCTAAGAATTTCTTTTTCTTTGGACTATATAAAAAAGAATGAGAAAATTGACCACTATAGTACAGGGATTGCGAGCCTTAAAGCATACTACTGCATTACACAAAACAAACCTTTATCCACTACCACCAATCACATTCACAGTAAGCCAGCCGGCTCCCTGCAGGACCGACGGTAACATCCTTTTATCAAACATTCCCAAGCAACCACCAGCAAACAATTGCAGGAAACACTGTGTATCCCATATTCAGGAAAGACCCTTTTCCTGAGCAGTTGCGTAGTCTGATAAAAACAAAAATCGGCCTTCCTGCTTGCTACACGTTGGCCATCTTCAGCATCCTGACTTATTTTCAATTGCCAAAATATAATGGGTGAGAATGGAATGCTGACAAGATTTTTGCTCTACAAATAAAGGCACACACCAGCCGCAGTGTACAACTACCCATTTAAAACTGAATAGGTGTCTGTGATGTTTCACAGGTACAAGGCCGGAAAATGGCCATGCAAGCACAAAAAAAAATGTGCTTCTTCTAAATCCTAAATGGAGATGGATGCAACTACTACAAGTCCAGTCCTGACAAGTTGTACTAGCTATTTGAGCTTGTATGCTACAAAGTCCACTTACATAGGATGACCCTGACCAAGCCATTTCAATTTGAAAATTATACCATAAACTGCAAATAAAATGCTGAATTTAAATAACACTGATTGACAAAAGGCAAATAAAATCTGATGCTTTTGTCATCATCAAGATTTTCTTGATAACCTTGTTCGTTAAGTCATCTACATACAAAAGATGAACACTCGAATACAAGACTGAAAACAAAACTGGATTACAGACTTGGGTAAAGAGACATTTGGTAATCAGCATTTACACAGGGGGGATTGACAACATAGTTGGGAGTCTATCAGCCAAAGCAAGGACAAGCAATGGAGATTCCAAAGACTGTGCAGCTATTCAAAGTTTTCCATGGTGCTATTATACAGTCTATTTATGCAATTACTTGTTTAACAATGAATATTGCACTAGTGAGCATCACTTTCAGACACTTCTTTTACAACAGAACAAGTTATGATTTCTCTCACCTAATATTTATGCCTTTTTCATTCATACATTTTACACTTACTTTTTTTCTTTTGTTAGAATGCTCACATACACTTTCTTCCTGCCCTTGTCATCCAGTTGCCAATTCTTACCCTTGCTGTAATTTTTCATCTTTTATTTACATTTTTCCTGTATCCTTAAAACTCTCTTATATAAGAAAAGTAATAATGATTATGCTAATAATAGGGCCAAGAGCATTGGAAGGTGTCTAATTTTACTGAGCTAAAAATTCAACATATATATTCATTTTATTATGCCTTACTGTTGTGAGGATATCATTAACACAACAGTAAAATGCTTAGTGAAGATACTAACACGTGACAGCTAATACAGCACACGTTCGGTCCACAAAGGGCAATGGTATGATTCAATTTAAAGCTGCAGAACTATCAGTGACTGTGCCCCCGAGACAGAAAAATAATATTAATTTCAGTGCAAATCCCTGCTGTGTGGTTCACAGCGGCAGACCGAAACCATCTACAGATGTACAACCATTAGCACAAAAGTGCCAGACAGTTCCCTCACATGCCACGTTATGCTGGCTAGAATAAGACAAGACAAACGCTTCCTCACAAGACAAAGCTTTGCATCATAACTCTATTTCTGAGCATTATTTAAAAAAATGGCTTTTAAGAAATCGCAGCAGAAGGCCAGAAAAAGAACATTTTCTTATTTTGCACAATAGAAGGTCTTTAGAGTCTTTATATAGGCTTATTTTATCCAAGTATATTTATGCAAGTAAGTCTGCCTTTATGGAGAAGTTTAGTAAATCTAGAAGGAACAGGGCTAAAATCAGAGAACCAAAATCACAGCACTATGCCTAAATTATAGTAGGCAAGATATGCTTTGCATGCAAACACTGTTTTGTTACTCCTCTTTGCTTTAGTAAGAAAAAACACTCACTTACATATACGCGGAAATGTAAAAAAGGAACACATATTCTAGTAATATCAGAGATATACCATGTTCATACTTGATGAATCACTTCAATAGAAAAGAAAAACTATTTCAAATCAGTTTGCACCTGATGTTCTTTCTTGTCCTTAATACTGACTCCTGTATGAATCAGTGTCTGACACTTCTCATACAAAAGCTCTATTACCTGTACTACCTCAGATTACAGCAAGAACCACTTCAGACAGGCACATGTACATGCCAAGAAAAAACATACATCTGAAAGTCTCTGTAGCTTAGTTAAAATATCCTAAGATAATGCTATCCACACAACAGTCTCATGAAATGGAAACCTCAAACAGAAGACTACGGACATTACCTAAAATGGGCAAGCAATATCATTATCAGAATACAAAATCAGAAATTTGCCCATAAAGATAAACTGAATTTTCTTCCTAACATGTTATATGTCGACAATGAATGCAAGCAGAGTAACTAAAAAGAAAATATTATCTTAAAGTAAACGAATAAGCAAAAAGTATTCAAGCCAAACTCTTTCATTACTGTTACCAGTAGAAAATGCCTTCTTGCTGCCACTCACTGTAACCCCCCCCCCATACACCTACAATTGTGGCTTGTTAAAATAAAAATATCAGGCTTGTTAAAATAAAAATATCAGTCTTAAATATAAAATGAGATAAGACTGTCTCTACAAGGATAGGAATCGCAGTACTGTGTACACAGCTCCAGTAATTCATTGCATGCATCAAGAGATTAGCTTTCTTTGGTGGCCAAATCCTGAAGCGAGTTTACAATAAGCAGACCAGGCTGCTGCCTGTATTCTATACAACGAGAAAGCACATCCACCCAGTACTAATACAACCTGAAAACCCAAATGACCAATGCTGAACACCAATATAACATCAAAGATAATCACCGAGCACATCATTTTACACAAGAAACAGCAAACATATCAAACCAACCAGCACTAAATACATTTTATTCATACTTTTAAAAAAGACAACATATCATAAATACAACCTCAATTCAAGGTGTGGTTAAGTAACTCACTTATGCTTGACAATACTGCAAGACATACAGATAAGTTACTCAATCTAAGAGTATGTGTGGGGGGGTGTTATGGTAGTATTTGCTCAACATTAGGATACCGTGAATAAAACTCCATGATGGCATCCTTTGTACCATAGATTATTGCCATAATACAATATTTCTGAATAACTAAAATGGAAAGAATTTCATTATTACAATTAGTACAAAATGGCTAACAAGTGTTTCAAGGTGTGGGGTGGGTGGGGTTGATCATCTTTATTGTAGTATTCATGGACCAAAGGGATTTATTTTTCTACAACTTCCTTATAGCATTATTTAAATTATAAACAAGTAATAAAATGTACATAAGAAATGTAACAGATTGATGTAATTGGCTCTTTATATATTCTTGGAGTTGGAAGAAAAACTCTACAAACTGCCACCGAAAATACTTCAGTCCTACATTGTACCATATCTGATAAGGAATAATGACAACCCATAAAAGTAGCTGATAAATTAAAAACTGCTACCACAAGCAGGTAGCTACACAGATGGGCTGTATACAACCAGACAAAAACAGGTGTGGTCCAACACAATTTGGGAGTAAATGTCACACTAACCAATAATCGGTCACAGCTTACTCCTTACTTATGCCACAGCAATGCTATCTAATCCCGTAATTCAAAGCTGATAAACATATGTATTCGGTCAGAAGTTAACCTTTCAATAACTCCAGTACAAATGTACATGTAACAATCACACTGGAAAATAACTAAAATCCCAGCCGTAAAGAAATTAAAAAAAATATGCAAGTGATCTAAAAATGCTGTCTGGATGCTCATCCCCTCATTCTACATTCATCAACTATAACTTTGCGGAAAATTGGCTTGCATATATACACACACCAGACCAAATGTTCTGACTTGCAACCACTTTGATACAGAGTCCATACTTTGCAACTACTGGCCCAGGTTTTCTATACCACAAATACTATCCTCAAACTTAACTGACCGCAACATAACCATCACATGTGCCACATAAATCCAAACACCAGGAATCATTCATATCCTTCTGCACACCACACCTCAGAATATAAAAATGTATTTTCAAAACAGAGCTAACCCAAAAATTGAGTGGGCTACTGATGGCTTATCAAAACAAATGCAAGACTGTTATTTGAACAACATTTTCCAATAAATATTAAATATAGTATAAATACCTAAACCATGTGGCTTACAAAACATGAAGCCACAATGAATGGAACAAATAAGAACTACAACTAACATAAGCAACTTCTATGTAAAACTACAGCCAAAGTACTGCTTGCAGAAAAAAAGCTAAATATATTCCTGGCCTATGAAGCAAGTTATATCTATAGGACAAACAAAGTTGTGCATTTGACTACCTTTAAGACTTACAGTTGGCTTAGAGGATTAAGGACCAAATAAAAATAATCATAACAACATGGCCATGGATATTTATGAAAATGTAAAAGAGTTGCCACTTGTTTTGCACATTAAAAAGGTAAAGAATCAGACATGCGGCTAGCCCAGCCTCAATCTGCTGCCAGTGCTCAGTGGCTAGCTTTAATTTTCTCAGCGAGTACTGCAGTTACAATGTGAGGTAGCCAAATCAATCTACAATGGCACGGATTTACTAGTATCTCCTAGTCACATCCTTTGGTCCCTAGGGCAAAAGCATACATACCAATCTGAAGTAAAATCCATAACCAATATCTGCAATAAATTACTGTATAAATATATTTTTGAAAAAGACAGCTATCAAGATTAAACAATGCAAACTACACATACTGGCAGATGTAAAATTACATAAGTATGACTTCCACAAAGTAAAGCACAGAACAGCATGCAAAACTAATTAGATCCAACCTACCAACTATAATGCATGTTGTAAGCTTTAGTGTACAAGATGATGCAAATAGCAGAGAAATGAGGAAATGGAACTTGATGCAAAGTGAGTGGGATGCTATGCAGAGTGTAGACTGGAAAAATGTCATAGTACCTAGATCTGACTGTACACACTCTCATGCTATGTTGTACATAACTTTTTGCAAATTCTCCAACTGAATGCATCACAAAAGCAACTGGTAATAGTTATGACAAAATTACTGATCAACAAGGAAGACCAACCCAAATGACACTGTTACATTTCTATTACATACTTTGAATTTAAAAAATAGCTCTCCTCTTATTTTTACGAAAAGACAAAACAAAATCTATGCATTAAGACTTGTGAGAAACTAAAACAATACTACACTAACATTTACTTTTATGATCAGATTACTTACTGCCTAGAGAATTTTTCATTGCAAAGATGTCCCTCACGAAGAATAAACTCTGCTGAGAGGAAAACAGATCTCCATAATTAACTGTCCAGACAGTCTAATATAGAGGGTGGTATATCATTATCACTATAGATTACTACCAGAAAAAGATGACTACACAGGCCCATTTTTAGTGATATCCATTTCCTCAGCATATCTACCCATCAACTTCCTTCCAAGGAATCTGTCCCGAGTCATCATATTTGTCATTTGGAATAGCTATGATCTGATGAAGACAAGTGCATTGAGAAACTTTTCTTAAGAGATCCTTCAATCGTAGTTTGTCAAAACTGCATGCAATTCTACTGCGTAAGCTAGCAGTGTACTGCAAGGTTCTTTTCCTCACCTCCCCCCTCAACATTTGCCCAACCATGGAGTTGGTAAATGTAAGTTAGACAACTAAATGGAGTACATTTGAGGGCCCACCTCCTACAAAAATAATTGTGTGCTGTTACACATTTACAATTTACTATTATTTATGTAGGAAAAAATGAAGTGCAGATCATTTTAGATGACTTGGCCAAACAAAGCTAAAATGTGCGTTCCAAGAAAGCTGCTAGCAAAGGCCGCACTCTGCTAACCCCTGCAAGAGTTATTTATAGACTGTTATCAGACACAATGGAGGTGCACTCCTGACATGAACATCCAGGACACCACAAAGGGCCCAACACAGCATAGAGAGACTGATGATAAATGACAGTTGTCAAACTACCAACAAGAACTTCACACAAAACAGTCTTTGAAATACAACTTCAAAATTGGTCCATAAAGGCTCATCTATGGGGAAAAACATACAAAAATGGAGAATATGGACACTTTTATGGAGCAGTATTAACAGTGCAAAGGCCAAATAACCACATTTCATCTAATCAGTTTACAATCAAAGACATATTACACCTGTGGATGTACACAAACATCTATAACTGCATTATATATAAAACAAATATTTTGGGGCATACACTTCACCTTCCTTCTGTTCCTCCATTTCAATATAAACTGTACAGAAAGCTTTCCCTGATATGAATGGGAAAACTTTTCTAGATCTGTCTGTGTTTGCTCTAGGGTATTACTTCAATTACTCTGCACAACACACAAGAATGGTTACAGCCAACAAACATGAACACCATATGCATTTATTCTTAACTAGGTACATGAATGTCAGTTTTCATAACTGTCTTTATGCACCAAATGTGGAGCTACAGCTCATTTTTCCCCAACTATTACTTTTTGACAGAACATATTATGCATTTGTGTGATAAACTGAATACAGCCACCCCTCCAAAATGGTGCTGTTCCTTGGAAAAAGCACTGAATACGCATGTGACCCATGTGTTAGTTGGTCACTTTTAGAACAAGCAAAAACCTTAGGAAAATCCCCACCCATAAGTGAATGGGCATTGCTTCTCTTTCAAAGTTAACAATCTGTGCTAACAGTGGTGTTGAAGAAACAGTGAATAATGTGTTAAATGCAACACATGAGCAAATACAAACATTTGCATATGCTAAAAGGTATTTTATAAAAATTCTTACTGTTCTGCCAGTTGGCATGTTTGTTGAAATTATTCTCTAGATAATTACAGGAGTCGAAAATTATAATGTGGGAATGAAGACAAGAGCAGTGAATAACATTTGTATATTGTGCCCTGCAATTTATAGTTGATTTGCATTTAGTTTTTGTTCATTTCACATTATTTACACTGAAGCAAAAAAAATGCAATTCACAGAATTGTCTGGAACTGGGGAATAGATAAATTTGCTTTACTTCTATTTTAAATGTTTATGCTTTTATGTATACCTGCTGCAAAACATGAAACGGATTCTTTTTTTCAACAGACCATCTGTTTGCCAATGATATTTGCAACTTGCCACCTTTTCAAATGGCCAAAGTGGATTGTCTTGTACAGAAATATGAGACTTTGCAGGACATATTAAAGCAAAAGTCTGAATTTACATTTTTTACCAAATAAAAGTCATTCTTGTAGAATTTGAATAGTTTCTATTTATTTTGCATAAAGAGAAAGCATACGAAACACTTTGGGTCATAAAATCTGGGGAAATTTGTCATTTTTCATAACCTCCCCTCAAGCACCCAAATAGGGTGTGTACAGGGACATGTAACCCTAGCTAATGGCCACATTTTCGTACCTCATGGGATGCCAGAAATACTAAGCAAACCGCTGAAATAACGACAGAGTTTAAACGCAAAATAGAAACAACTGAAACTGTAAACCGTTTGGGAAAATATACTTAATTGGTTTGTGCCCCAGAATGACGGATAAAACGGGCACTCACAAAAATCTGATTTGATTTCTTTACTGTTGTGGCAACTTTCCTGACAAGTGGCAACCCTACCTATGTGAGACATTAGTATGCACCAACCCCCTCTCAATTACTGTACAAACACATGACAAGGAAAACAGCCATAACAAGGATGCCCTCTCCATGACCTCAATAGTGTTTGGTTGCTACTTACTTCGTGTAACTTTTTATTCCAAGCTTGGTCTTGGTGTTGTCGGTATTCTTGTCGGAGTTAATTATATAAAAAAATGTATTTAGAGATTTTATATATATATATATATATATATATATATATATATATATATATATATATATATACACACACACACACACACACACACACACACACACATATACATACACGTATATATCTTACACACACAACATAGACAAATACACACACACGTTTCAGTGAAAATCACTGCTTTTTGAAAAAGTTGGCAACTGACCTGCCAGATCAGGTTTCGCAACCATTAACCATATGTCCCAACAAATAAATTTTGCCTACTAGGCGAAACCAAACTTCCCAACGCAATCAGAAAATTGTAGTCGCTTCCCCACTGTCAGGCGACTGCAAATGTCACCCCCCCCCCCCGACCAACTGGCGCCCCTTAGTGTCAAATTCGAGAAGGCCCAGAGGGGAAGGACAAACGGAATAGTACCAAGGTCAGTGTGCAGACTTCCAGAAAGTTTTCTGCCCTCACGTCGGCAGGCACCAAAAAGTGTCACGGACACTGGACGTAAAAAAGAACCGGGGTACCGAAACACAAATACTACAACGGAAAGCTAAGTACGGCCAAGCCTTTCAGGCGTTCAAGTACGAAGTACTTCGGGGGTGTATGAGACTGTTCCTTAAAATGGGCTCCCTAAAACGTATGGAAAATGAATGAGTAATGGTGGAACTCGCTAAAGAAAGAAGTCGAAGGGAATCTGTTTTCTACTTGCACAATACAAGGACACTACCCCCATACCTCTCAGCTGTCCCTGATTTTGACTCAAATTTTAGCTATGTCCCTCTTAACACTGGTGCCTTTTGGACAAAAAGTGGCGAATTATACTTAATAAATAATGATAATAATTAAGAGCTGAAGAATGGTTTTACTTCGGGAAATGTATATTAATTAGTTCACATTATCTAAGTTCAGCAGTGCTGACATATCTTAAGGTTAGCACTCAATTAGTGGGGTCGGTTGGATTACGGACTACCCCACATCAACTACCATCATCCTTGTTTACTGTTACGCTGGGGGGGGGCTTTATGGGCTGTGGTTTCTCAACTTAAAAAAACTTAAGAGTGCATACAAATTTAAACCGTTGCTTGTAGTGAGCGTATCCGTGATTAAAGCCAAGGTAACCGTTAGGTGAACGCCTTTTGTAATAAGCAGCGCTTGTGAAATCGCAAACTTCATAATACTTAATAGTATTCTAAAAAGTTCGCGTCAATCTTTGCAAGCCCTATGACACTAAATGACAACACCTACTTGTTTAATAATAACCCCTCTCATTTTCTCAGGCAATGGACTTTTTAGCTATACTATATCTCATTTCCTTACTGCATGTGTCATTTAAGACAATGCAGTCATCAGCTGCTGAAATAATCACTGCCCGTTACCTTCAAAGATCCCATTATAATTCTCCAAAAAGAATATATTTCAAAATGACCCACTGCTGCTCGCCCAACGAAAATACAGTCAACACAGTAAAACCTGCATTAACAGCCCAAAACTTCATTCCGTCTCATCTGGGCTCCCATTTCCAACATATTCCACCTGTTTAAATCCAGTCATAAAATGAAGGCCAGAAATATTTCGGAATCCTGAACAAACTACTCTAGTCGCTGCACTAGTATCCTGAAACAGGTGGCAATGAGCGTCAAGGAGGGCACAAGCAGCATCACAAACACCTAGCAGGTCGGAGATGCACGAATACATTCTCGTAGTTGATAAACAGCCGACCCCTCCATACGGAGATTCATACAACCCCCGACCCAATAAATGTAGATCATTTTCTTTATAACTGTACGGATGGGTGCTTTAGTCCCCAGGGAGTCCAGTGATCTAAACTTTTAGAACCCCCAATCGGTTTCCGTTAGAGAACTGTACTTCACGTTCCGAGAAAGGACGATCTCCAACCAGTGGATTAAGGGTAACAGTTATATATATGGGTATCTCGATTTAGGCGACCCCCCCCTTTGGTACATAAAGGCTCACATCAAGTTGTAATAACGAATGGGACTGCAAACGTTCTCACCGTTTGCACTAGCTAAACAATGAACAACTCGTTCAATGATACAGCTAATCATGCTATCCAAAAGTACTACAACAATGCAACCAAATCCCTTTTCACTTCTACACTTTTTCAAAGTTTCTTCGTCAAAGGGAAATGATACATATAATACCCTTCATTTGGTCACTCAGTTTCGATTCTGCTCCCTTCATGTCTCACTTTATAAAGTTCTTGCCATCTTAATAAAGCAACGAAGCAGCTCAACCCGATGCACACTGCTAGTCCAAATCAAGTCTTGCTTCTTTCAACGTTGCCACCCTGGCTGGCATCTTTTTCAGATGCCCTACTACTACAGCGATCGCACTGGGATCGCAGGTGGCATTGCTACATACAGGATTTTAGACTGAGAACAGCCAAGCCTTTACCGATCCCAACCTCTCACATCATTAAAGTCCTGCAATCATGTCCCTTTCCCATACGACACATCTTTCCGCCTTGTCTGAATTTATACACATGCACTATCCGAATGCAATAATTGCATGCATCAACTAAATTAATCAATCGTTTGCACAATATCGTTACCTTCATCTAGAAGCCTTTCGAGATGGTTGAAGATCCCACAGAAGTTGGGTAGGCTGCTCATCAGCTTCTTGTCATTCATCAGCTGCATCAGATAGTCTGGGGTCGGTTTCGGCTTCTCCTTCGTTTCCATTTCCCCAACCATATTCCAAAACAAATGACAGTAAAACCGGACCAACAGTAAAATGCAATTACAAAAAAATGGTAAAAAGTGCACAAAACTTAAGCAGCCCACACCCTAGTCGCTTTCCTTCCTCCTTTCCTGATAGTGAGCCTCTGATAGTAGTATCTCTAGTTATCGGGGCCGCTGCCTTGGCTTTGTCGCGGGGTTACTGCCCTCCGTGTCGATGGCTGTTCCCTTGACAGTGCTACGGATGTAGGGGAAAAGGACACAGGCGGCACACTCCACCGCCCTCGAAACGTCTGCTGCCCTAATGCTCTCGGGCTGACGTCGCTGCCCCCTTCTATTGCAAACACTCCTACTTCCAGTAAGCCACCTCCACCCGTGGAGCTCCCCTGCTCCAGTCCTTGCCCCTTGCCCCTCTCTCCCCCGCTCGTTAACACTCGCGCTTCCTCTTCCTCTGTGCCGTGGTTGACGCTGGGATATACAGCTGAGTGTTCCGCAAACCGCTGGCGATTGCCACTGGAACTGTACTCGCGCTCTCTCTCCGAGTCTACAGCTAGCTGCCTGCTTCGGTCTCCTCCGCTAATAACTCTCTTCAACCAAAGCGCTGTTTAGCTTCAGCCTCTGAAACAGCCTCGTCGCATGCACTCGCATCTCACCGTCACGTGATGGTCCTAAGCACGAGCATTCAGAGGCGGCGCTAATGCGTTCGCTGTTGTATTCTATTGACTGATGGGGTGTTAGGGCACCGAACGTATACGAGAGTGGTTGCACCTGCGCACTGTGTTTTGGAGGTACCACAGTACAGTAAGAAGGAGGCGTTGGGGGATGTAAACCGGCTAGTTCTGTAACAACCATCTCCGTAACAATTTTTTTGCCCTTTTGAGGGGGAAGCATAAGGGGATGCAAGATGAGGGGGGTATGAATGTACTGTCTATGGCAAGTGTAAGAGGAACAGCACCAGGGTAAACAATGTTTTGCATTATATAACTGCGCTCGGAATCCGTTATCGAAATTAAGTTGTCTTCTAAAATTACACTTTATTATTTAGTTGACAGTGTTTTGAAAAGGAAAAGTGGTTTTACCAGACATGCATTTCCCAGTCTTCACTTGTTGAATACCGTTTATATGCCTCATGCTGCCCTCAAAGTTAAATGTTCATTTTACAGTCATTGGTCACTTATGGTATGTATAGGCAAGTGGAGATAAAACATGTAGTGTATCTTCCACCGCTTGATGTCTGATTGGGACGCATTTTCTGCTAATAGTAAATAAAGAGGAGAGGAAAAACTGTGACAATCTCTATTATTTGTGTGTGTGTGTGTGTGTGTGTGTGTGTGTGTGTGTGCGCGCGCGCGATAGCGCTCCGGAATGCACTCTTTGTCGTTTGTTTTCGTTTGGTCTTCCTTTGTAGATTAAACAATAAAGAAAGGGCCCGCACTTTGTTTATTAATTCGGATAACCTGTTAGCTTGAAACACGAGAGATGTTTGCGGAGAATATGTTTTCGAGGAACATATTTACTAGCATTCCTCAGAGTGCACCTACCAGTCCTTGAAGGCGAATCATCTGTTCCCTTCATATGTATCAAGCAAAGGCATCCATCTCATCTGTTCCACTGTGCATAGCTGGCATGCCCCGGCCTGTTACAGCCCCCACCACCAAGAATAATTCCTCACACGTTTTCATGTGTTAGAAGGTGAAGTCGTGGTCTTAAAGCATGTACATTTTAACATTAAATGAAACAATACAGATTTAGTCTGGAAATACAGACATCAATAGTAAGGGATACATACCCCTGTTGTGGCCGAACTCTAACAAAAAATGCACTAAATTACATTGTATTTCGGGAAACGCTTCGTAACCGTGTGTGTGTGTGTTTGTTTAGCCAGCTTCCTGACAGATGACTCATTATTTTAAAACGTGCCCCCTGACTGGGATTCAGACTCTCCTTAAGCTTTTTGACATTTGGGAGAAGGCAAGGGGTTGTCAGATGCGCTGAAGCACCTGTCAAATAGTAAAATGGCATCTTTAATTTTTTAAAATTTTACGTGCAAATCAAATGCCATGTAGACAGAACACTTGTCACTTTTTGTTCACTGTGTTCAAAGAGGATT
Source organism: Protopterus annectens (assembly GCF_019279795.1). Lineage (NCBI taxonomy): Eukaryota > Metazoa > Chordata > Ceratodontiformes > Protopteridae > Protopterus > Protopterus annectens. The sequence continues at coordinate 1,580,587,531 of NC_056725.1, forward strand.
TTCAGTACCCTAAAGTTCGGACTACCTTTGCATTAACATCTCTGTCCCCTGCCGCGAATATTTGTTAGTTAAAACAGTTTACCACATAAGACCCACATCAGATCTTGAAACTCGCGTATAAAACCATTACAGAGGTTTTCCTGCGAGGACCTCTATTTATTTTTCTATTTAATGAGGTTATTACTGTACACAAATGCACACTCATAATTTCTGGAATACACATACTTTTGGAGAGTTGTATTTTAAAATACAAATGCTCACATTTAGTGGTATAAAACGTAATGGAAGTTTGACACGGTCAATTTGTGGAAACATATTTGTGTTTGGTTTACGATTTCGCACGGATGTAGATGTGGATTAGATAACTTTGCATTGCGCTGTAGCTGCTATTTTCACGTTGCTGATTAATGCATTCACAAAATGACAAGAATTTAGGAAGACAATGTAAGTCACTGTATTTACGACTTTTTAAGTCTCCCATTTCTTTTTGCAGTTTCACAAATTTAATTATGTTTTGTTCTTTAGAACTTGCAGGTTAGCATGTTAACATCAACTTTCAGCACACCTCTTAATTGCCAATATTTCGCAAAATGTCCAGATTCTTGGCTCAAATTTTGGTTTGTTCCTCCTAAAAGTTGTGTATTTTTTTGTGGAAAATAAGAAAGGATTGCAATCATTAAATAATGACAGATATTTGAGTTTCAGACTTCATACCCTACAGATAATTCATACAAATGTAAAACGTGTTATTCTAAGAGCTTTCTAAGTTCATAATATCAGTATTAAAAATCTGTCTGATATGGGGAGTTTGTCAATATTATCCTTAACTCTTACGCTACAGTATGGCTCTCACCGTAGGTTAGTCCTTTCAGTCATTTTTTTTTAATATGTCAGATTTCTTTAGAAAACTATTGCATTATTGTTCGCAAGTTGCAACCTTTTTGAAAATCATGTACTAGACGTTTTTTGCACTTTTTTATGCCAACTGCTGTGGTAATTTAATAAATGAAAATCGTGTGTGTGTGTGTGTGTGTGTGTGTGTGTGTGTGTGTGTGTGTGTGTGTGTGTGTTGGAACTTGGTTAAAAAGTTATTAGGATTGGACTCCCATTGTTCTGAATTCTGATAGTTTATCCTAAGTGATATTTCTTTTCCTCAAAGTAGGCAAGTAATGTGTGGAGTTTTGTTGTTCATTTAGTTATTTGGAAAGGTAAGCTGCTCAACTGTGAAACAAATGGGTAAATGTGAACAAAGCATACAGGAAAAGTTCTGCTATAATTGAAATTAAATACTTCTGTTTCGTATGTATTTCACTATTTTTTCACTACATGTATGGCTTTATGAGTTGACAGTGGTATATGTTTTTATAAGCTGCTTTAAATACACCAGCTCACTAATCTCTCCAGACATTAAATCTGGGATTTTACTTGGCTGTAAATAGCACCGTTTGAAGAGCAGTAACAAATGTGGTACCATGGAATATACATCTTGTAAGCCTTAAACATTATGGCACCTGTGTGTGTGTGTGTGTGTGTGTGTGTGTGTGTGTGTGTGTGTGTGTGAGATTTGGCAGTACTGCATGAAGTATTTTTTTTTTCTGATGGATACATGTCAGTTTTCTTATTTTTGTATGTGTATATGCTGCAGATTTAATAATGAGATGCATGCCTGTTTTCCTAGTAATGTAGAATATTTAATGTAAAAATAAATTTTTCCACTTTTTAGACTGACTCTTTTCCACAGATCTTGCCCATTGTGATGTTCAGTCACTTATTTCTGATACAAAAGAAGAAATACACTTTATATGATGAATGTTTACTGAAAGGGACATGATCCTTTTCACCCTACGGACTTGTTTCCTTGTTTTTTCTTCTAGATGTCCATTAGTATTTTTTCCTCCCTTAACTGAACTAAACGGATTACATTATCCTTGTAATGTGGCAACAGGAAGACTTTCATTAGTGCTTAGTCGTTTGACATATAAATCCTGTCTTTAGAGAAAGATAGAACAAAACTGACATTTCATTTTCGTTTCTTAAAAAACATTATTGTAGTTTTATTGTTTAATTTAGGTGTCCCTTTAGTAACACAATGAGTATGTACACTTTTTCCTAGAATTAAGTACCATTTGGGAACAATGTGTGCTGTTTTGTATTTAGCTTCCAGCGCTGAACAATGAAAACTGTGTCAACAATGGAAAACTAGCCATTTCATTAAATTCTGACACAATGCCCTACTTCTGTATATATATCAGAAATGGATATCTGGATAACTAGTTAGCCTGCTGAAATGAAACTTTATTGGGATGAAAGCTAGTATTTGAAAATTGCAGATTTAGTGTTGCTCTTTAAAGTAAAAGAGAGTATATGACAAACGCTGGTTCAGCCCACACTTAGTTAAAGAAATATTTTCTTTTCTAAATGCAAAACAAGAAAGCAGAATAATGATCAGAACAATGATTTTGAAAGTTTGATTACTGCAGAAAGAATTGGCTACCTACCTGAATTCTAAAGAATATTAATCTCCACATATTCCATAAACTACCGGTTTCTCAATGGGTGTGTAAGTGTGGTCCATGGCCTTTGCTTACTGCACTGATATGAATTTTGGTAATGTGGATATTACTTAATGATGAACCAGTTTAAATTATTCTGTGGGACACTGCACACATTTCTCATGATGCTATGCACTATAGTGTATGCGTAGTTAAATGTTACTTTTTAAAATGTATCTTGAAATCCACTGGCACTGCAAGGAAATCCTGATTCTATACAAATTCAGAGAGTAGTCACTTCAAACATTTAATCAATAAAGTCTGTAAGCTTAATTGTTTAAAACAGTAAAACACCAAAGCTTGGTCAAACACATAATATGTTAAAAAATAGAAAGATAAAGCACTGTGTGCAGAGATTTGGTAAAACAATGAATGCAAACACTTATTTGTTAATTGTACATTTATATTTTTTATTTGCAGTAAAAAGCAGAAAGTTGAACAGATATTTAATTATGTTGTTGTATTCATGTACTGTAGGGAATATGAAACTTAATACCAAACCTGTGCATGAAATTAAGTACATATTTACTTCAGCAAACCACAGAGTTAATGTCACAGTCCTCTTAAATCTTCAAGGGGGTTAACTACCTGAAAACAACATAGAACTTATACATTACACATAGATGCAGTAACTATTTATTCCATCAGCCAACCTGTAATGATTCAGGTATCCATCAGAAACCCCAAATCACATATCGCATTTTCAGAACCGGTAGCACACAGAGAATTATGCTGAGTCACATAATCTAACAGTCTTAAACTGAAATCTTAGTTTACCAAAGAATCAACACTGAAATGTTTGTGTCTTTCTGACTGAGATATCTATCCCTACCCGTTCCATAGCTTAAAATGCCTATAAGATTATGCATGCCATAATGGACCACCATTATACTTAAAAGAATTCTGCAGTAAGCACAATGTTACAGGTTTGTATTTGTATTTAGTACTACAAAATGTATGTAGTGTTGTCTTTTGAATTCATGTATCTGTTTAAGTTGATCTGTGGTGCAGTTGTTGCAATTAAAGTTCCTTGACAACAGTAGAACTTGACTGTACCTCTCAAGAGTTATTTTGTTGCCATGGCAATTTCAAAGTTAAACACAGCCTCCTATGTGCAATGTGGATTTATTTTTACAAATGCTGGAGATTTTAAAAAACAAGGAAGTAAAAGAGGGAGAAATTTTGAAGGCACAGTGGCTATTACAGAGTCCATGAGGCATATGAAATTAACATATTATTTTAGAAGGTGGCCCATGGGTTGCTTTTGCTGAAACCCACATAGATCACACAGTATTTATATGTTATGTACATTTTATATACACACATAGACACACACACACATATATATATGTGTGTGTGTGTGTGTGTGTATATATATATATATATATATGTATATATATGTATATATATATATATATATATATATATATATATATATATATAAATTTATATATGTATATATACATGTATACACACATTCATAGATTGTTTTATGATAATTAATTCAGGTCTAAATTCAACTAATGAGCTGTTTTTTGTATACAGTAATATTGTTTATCTAGAATGTTAAATCATATCTGTATAATATATATTTAACTGAACTTCCTTGGTCACTGTCATATTAATTTGCTTAATTTAGTTTTGTCAGTGGGAAGACCTGCTTCTGACTAGCATATAGTCTTTATCCTACACATAAGATTGTAAGGCTAGTTTTGCTTGGGAGTAATTTTTAGGAAGGATGTTAAGTGACATTTTGTGTATTATACAAAGACAGATAATATTTCACAAAAGTAATGATAAATTTCATTCACCGAAAGGATTTCTCCATAATATGAAGGAGTTGTTCATGATCAGAAGGTTCTAAAAGTCAGAACATGGATTTACAACTAAGATTGCTGGAAAGAGTAGAGTAATTTGTTCACATAAATATGTGGAGTGCTGAATAAAATCAAACTTTTAGAATCAGAATTGTAGCATTTAATGAGGTACAAAATTTAAAAAGTGACTACTGCACAGTAAACCAGTATGGTCTCGAAACTAGTTAGAAAAAAAAAAAAGAAACCCTGTTCCATTTTGAACATGAAAGTTGAATTTTACAGATTTTGTGCTATTTGTTAAAGAGAAATCTGATGAGTTATTGTTAAGAGAAAACAAGACAATGGAGTCAAATTTTCTGAAAAGTGAAGTTGTATGTATACAGGGACTGGTACTGATCATAACTGTGGGTTGGGGGAGGAATTCTTCTATGTGCTTTCCTGAAATAAAGAATCATACTCAGGGGACTATTAAGTCATATATAAGGTGGTTATAGAATTAGTGAAATAGTTTTTAATGCATGTTGTTCCGTATAATAAACGTTAAGGAATTATGTACATCAGTGAATCCATTTCTCAGGGGTAAAGAAGGAATATAACATAGCATCTGGATAGGAACTTAGATTTTATGTCATGTATAGTACTCTGTTATTTTTGTTGCATCTGTAATAACACATTAATAACAATAAGAGCCCATGGTCAAGCAAGGATTCTAAGTGAAAGTGAAATGACCTAGTAGATTTTTCTAAAACACCACAAGTCTGACACAACATGTTTGAAATTAATTGGCAAATTGATATAAACATCATACAGAAATGAAATTGTGGCCAGATTTAAAAACATGAAGCTGCCACATCTGTTTGCAAGTTAACTTGGTTTAATTGATAAATGTGATTTAAAGGCAGTTGTTGCCTTCACACTAGAACATCTCGGTATTTCCATTATAAGCTGATGTAGTTGATGATGATGATGCATTTGTTTGTTTGACCTCAGCCCACCCTGAAGATATGGAGAATCCTTACAGTGCCATTTGTAATTAAATGCATTTGCAACACACACACACACACACACACACACACACACACACACACACACACACACACACACACACACACACACACACCCCACATAAAAGTCAGAACTGAAAGAAACATCTTATTTGATTTATTATATACAAAAATCGACAGTCACTTTACCATTTCTAGGATTTATAAAATGCTTAATAAAGTTGAATGCTTTCATCTGCAAAATTGATAGACTTCGTCAGAACAAATCGTTTCACCAGATGAATATATACTTAAATAAATTATGTTAGAAATTACATATTATTACCAAACCAATCAAATCCAAACTAGCTTAATGAATTCTGCTTTCATTTTTAAACCCTTTTGATGGAAGTGGAATCATTAATACCGGGTGGTGAAATAGCACTCGGCATAAGTTGCCAGTAAAGTTCCCAGTTCAATAAATTATTTTCCCAGTCCCCTCCTTTTCTCCACTTTCTCTAAGACATAAAATATAATCATCTTACAACTCAAACATCATTCAGCATGTTTTGCCAAAAAAATTATTGCAGCTCTTTATCTTAATACAATAATCATGCTGATAATTTTTTTCTTTTAATGTTTTTCTTTGTCAGCCCATGTAAAATGAATTTGATTGTTTTGGTAATACCTTGTGATTTTTAATGTAATTCTTTTAAGTATGTGTTAATCTAGTGAATGGATTTCTTCTGGTGAAGTCTATAACTTTTGTAGACAAATGCTGTCAACTTTATGAAATATTTTATAACTCCTGGAAGTGCCGGAGTGATTTTATGGATTTTTGTGGTTCATTGTTATTTTTATCTCTACCTTGGCCATACGGACCTGTGTTTTGTATTTCTAGATTTAGTGTTGTTTTATCATTCTTTTGCATTCATTATTAGTTGGTCAATTATATTTTATGTGGAAGGTTGTACAGTTTCATCATCTGTCATTTCCAATATACCATACCCATGGCTTAAGAGGTTTTCTTTGCTAATTCTTTGAAAGAATGTAGAGGACAGTTTATTTATTCTAACTTTTAGTTGCCTTTTGTCTATTACTTTTCATAATGGATTAAGTATTAATTTGGGACAAATACTTAAAAAATGTTTAACCAGATATTTAGAACATGCACCCTAAATGTTATTTATTTACTGTGGTGTTGTAAATTTTCTTAAATATTAGTGAAACAGCACAATATTCCTCCTTTGTGTATATCCTCCTAACATGGCTTCTTTTGTCATACAAGCCTGTCCTAAATCGTGAATACACACATTTTCCAAAACACTACTCTCATTCTTATATACAGTATGTGAAATTTCTGCTGCTAAGTAGATACACTATATTGCTTGCCCCCAAAATTAGTTTGCAAATCTCAGGAGAATGTGAAATACATGTATGTCCATTGCAGCAATAAATTTGGTTTACACGAGTGTTGGAAATAAACTCTAAACAACCTAACCTGGACTGGAACACCAAAGGCGGAGGTGTGTCCATATTCATCAAGGATATCCACACCTCCAGGCTAGTTGCTCAGCATAATGCATACGAGGTTATCCAAGTGCAACTAACTCTGGGCAAAACTGCAATCCAAATTGTAGCTAGCTACAGATGCCCCACCATGCCACAGGATTCCCACTCCTCTTTTCTTGATATACTGGAAAATATTAGGGTTCAACCAAACACCCTAATAATGGGTGATTTCAACTACCCCACCATTAACTGGGAAAACTACTCATGTACCAACTCCTTCTCTCAATGCTTTCTGGAATTCATAAATTCCAATGCCCTGGATCAATTTATCCACACCCCACCAGGGACAACAATATCCTAGACCTAGTCATTACCAACATGAGTGACCAGTGTTCCACACCTGAAGTCAACTGCTCCTTGGTCAGATCTGACCATAAGCTAATCACCCTAGATATCTACATCCCACCCCCACCCCCAATTAAGGAAACCATGGTAAGAAATTTCTCCAAAGCCAACTTCATGCTTTTTAAGAAAGAAGTGGTGAACTTCATGATACCCATGCAGATGGACAATACAGTTACGACTGCTGAATCCTACACAAATGCATTCTATTAGCACTTGCACAAGTGCATGGATCGTGCTATCCCAAACAGAACCAAGACGCTATCCACCAAAAAAGGAAGCCAATAAGGTGGTCCCCTGCCATAAACAAACTCTACAACAGAAGGAAGAAACTGCTGCAAAAGAGAGTAAAATATCATGAGTGGAGGAGCTCCCTGGTCAGCCTCAGTAAGAAGCTGAGATCCCTTATAAGATACTCCATGGCTAGCTATGAAAACAAAATTGCCACTGATTCTAGGTGTGATGACCGTGCCCTGGCCCAGCAATCAAGGAGCCTCAATCCTTACCACTAACACTAGAGAGGTCGTCTCATAGAAGAGAAAAAGGATAACTAATACATACAGTAAAGTACAATTTCCCTTCAGTGCACACAGAGATCACAGTCAGTCTGGGGCTGGTTGCTCCTTTGCTCACCAGGTCCCCAATAATACTCCCCACTGGCACAGCTATAGGGTCCAGGTCTTGGCCTAGCTGGGCAAGCTAGAACCTCCAGTACCCTCTCCTTCCAACCAGTGCTTCGTGTCCCTGCCAAGTAGCTAACACAACACGCACACACTTTGAGATTAGTATTTATATAACTTCACAGACACTCCTGGGAAAGGCTGACACAGATTCTCTAGCTGTGCCCCTTTACCCAGACCATACGGTAGTAATTACTGCCACCACCCAGTTAATAATATCAGCTACTAAAAAGCCCTTAAAAGGGTGTCCAATTAATACTGTGCAATATTATAATCTAATGGTAGTATGACTAACAGTCAAGGCTTACTTTAGAGTGGCCTATTACAATAATCTCTATAAATATGCAATGTACTCTAGAGCTTATGTCTACACAAACCAGCCACAGGTAGAAAGTTTTAAAAATATTTAATAATATATAATTAAAACACAAGACAAAACTACTACACCACAGAGATATCTAAGAGTTCAGAGATCACACAGAAACTTAAAATAATACAGTAGGACAGGTCTGATTTCAAAGAAAAATACCTAATTAATCTTTACTAGCTTTAACTATTCCTACAAGAAATCACAGTGCTAAAACTTACATGTGAGCATAAGGCAGAGTGCTGAGTTAGATATCCAAGATCAAAATGCTCTCTAGTCTCTTGTGAGAAATAGTATTTAAACATTACTAACAAACATGTCTCTAAGGCCCTCCCAAATTACATAATTTTTGAGACTTAGGTTTTCCCAGTATTCATATTGCATCATCTTAACACCTGGTCTGAGTTCTCAGGCCACAAACTGCATTATTTAGCAATCTAACACCTGCTCAGAAACTTACAACAATACAAGGCATTTCACATATACATTCTATCAGAAACCAGAGCAATAAAGCACATTCCACATCTAAATTCTGGTCATAAACTTTAGCTTTAAAACAATGGACATGAAAACTTCATCCAGATGCACTGGAGCTGAATTCTAACAGGAAAGGGTCACATCATGCTTCACTGGGCCAGTAGATTGCAATGTTGTCACATATTTTGCAGTTCCACATTTCACAGTATTCTTTTACACTCAAGAAACATGCCTGTATTTTACATTTATTTACAAATGCCAGAATTATATATCAAATTCTATTTGACTAGGCTGGCAGCCTTCACCCATCTCTCCCCAATCATCACATCTCTTCCCCCCCCCGGGAACTTAAGCAAGTTTTTCAAGTGCCCCTTGAGAGACACTGCTTGAGAGTGTCAGGTCTATCTGAGTGCACCTCACCCCATTCCCTGTCTTGAGACCCCATCTGCATTGGCATTGCTACTCCCACTCCGGTGCTGCACTGACATATCATATGCTTGCAACCCCAAACTCCATCTTAGCAACTTGGCATTTTGCTGACTGGCTCTGTTTAACCATGTTAGAGGGTTGTGATCTGTTATCACAGTGAATTTTCTTCCATACAGGTAAGGCTGAAGTTTTTGTAGTGCCCACACTATGGCTAGACATTCCTTTTCTACCACTGCATACTATTCCTCCCTGGGTTGGAGCCTATGACTGAGATAAACCACTGGGTGCTCTTCTCCCTCTGAAGAAATCTGGCTAAGTACAGCTCCCACCCCATAGTTTGAAGCATCCACCTACACAACAAAGTCTTTACTGTAGTCTGGAATGACTAGCACAGGAGGTCCTCCCAAAGCTTCCTTAAGCTTCTGAAATGCCTGCTCACATGCTGGGTCCACACTACCTTATCTGGCCTGTTCTTCCTTGTCAGATCTGTGAGGGGAGCTGCTATGGAACTATAATTGGGAACAAACTCTCTGTAGTACCCTGCTGTCCCTAAGAATGCCCTCACCTGCTTTTTGGTAACAGGTGCAGGACATGCCTGAATGGCATCCACTTTGGCAGGTTCTGGCCTTATCTTACCACTCCCCACTCTATGTCCTAGGTAGGAGACCTCTGTCATACCCAACTGACATTTGCTCGGCTTAATGGTCAACCGTGCCCTCTGTAGTCTGTGCAGCACCTCCCTAAATTGCTGAAGGTGTTCTTTCCAGGAATTTCTGTAGATAGCAATATCATCCATATAAGCAAGGGCAAACCCTCTTGCTCTTGCTAAGATATGATCTACCAGCCTCTGGAAAGTCGCTGGGGCATTCTTCTTTCTTTGTGAACTCATGCAAGCCTAAAGGAGTCACAAAGGCTGACTTCTCTCTAGCACTGGGAGTGAAGGGCACCTGACAGTAACCCTTAGTAAGATCAATGGTTGTAAGATACTTAGCCCCACCCAGCTTCTCTAGGGCTTCATCTTTCCTAGGCATGGGGTAAGCATCTGCCTCTTTGTGACTATTTAATTTCCTGTAATCCACACAGAACCTGGTGCTGCCATCCTTCTTTGGCACCAGTACCACTGGGGAGGCCCAGGGACTGTTGGACTCTTGACTCACCCCTAGTTCCAACATCTCCTGTACCTCCTCCCTCAAAGTCTGTTTGACTCTCTCAGGCACCCTATAAAGGGCCTGCCTGATAGGCCTTTGAGGTCCTGTATCCACCTGGTGCTGCACCAGGTGGGTGCTCCCTGGTTTCCCGGAGAACATGCCCCCAAACTCCTGCAACACTGCTCAGATTTCTCGAACCTGGGTAGGAAATAGCTGCTCAGACATTGCTACCCCTTCCACCAAGGTGTCAACCAGAGCCTCACTGAGATCAGTCCCCAGATCTCCCTCAGGCTCCTCCTGCAATCCACTGCAAATGCCCAGCACAAGGGCCTCCCTATCATGGTAAGGTTTCATCATGTTAACATGGTACAATTTGTGCCCCTGCCATCTGCCTAGCATTTCCACAATGTAGTTAACATCACTTACCTTTCTTACCACCTTGTAGGGTCCCTCCCAAGCTGCTTGCAGCTTGTTGTGTCTGACAGGAATGAGAACCATTCCCTGCTGCCCCACAGCAGATTCTCTAGCTCGAGCATTCTTGTCATACCACACCTTTTTCTGTTGTTGGGCTTCTGCCAGGTTCTCCTGGGCAAGGCCCATGAGTTCCCTGAGCCTTGTCCTGAGGTTCAGGACATATGCCACAACAGACTCCTTGTGACACTCACACTCACCTTCCCACTCATCTTGAATTAAATCTAAAGGTCCCCTCACCCTATGCCCATACAGCAACTCAAAGGGTGAAAAACCTGTGGATTCCTGGGGAACCTCTTTGTACGCAAACAACAGATGGGGCATATATTTGCCCCACTCCCTCTTAAACTGATCTGCAAATGCCCATAGCATGGACTTGATTGTAGAGTTTAACCTCTCAACAAGACCATTAGTTTGGGGATGGTAGGGGGTGGTCTTCATGTGCTTCACCCCACAAGACTTCCATAGACAAGCCAGCAGGTCTGACATAAAATTGGCACCTCTGCCAGAGAGTATTTCCTTTGGGAAACCTACCCTGCTGAAAATCTCTAGCAAAGCATTTGCCACCTTCTCTGCCTCAATGGAGGGCAAAGCCACTGCCTCAGGGTATCGTGTAGCATAATCTACAATCACTAGGATATAATTTGTCTCTGTGGATCTTGGGATACTCAGAGGACCCACAATATCCATAGCTACCCTCTGAAATGGCTCCTCAATCACAGGCAAAGGCATCAAAGGAGCTCTCACCTTGTCTTCTGCCTTGCCTACCTTTCGACACTGCTCACAGGTCCTGCAGTACCCTGTTACATCTCTGGAAATTCCAGGCCAATAGAAGTTTTTCATAATATGCCTCTTTGTACGTTTTATGCCCATATGACCTGCAAAGGGAATATCATGGGCTATGGCTAGAATCGCCATACGGTAAGTTCTAGGCACTACCAACTGCTGTACTCTCTCACCTTCTAGCCTTCCCTCAGGGGTCCACTCTCTGTACAGTAACCCTTTGTTCCAGTATACAGATTCCCCCTTCCCTTGAGAATCAGGTGCCTCCCTAGCTACCTGCCTCGGGCCTTGCGATGTAGGCTCTGAGAGCTGAGCCTGTCTCAGCTTTCTCCTTGTAACCCTTCCCAGCTCCCCTTCCACAGGAAGTCTGGCATCCTCTAACAGTGGCGCCTCACTGTCAGCCTGGGTACTACTACTCACTTCTATCTTTGCAGTTACCCTATCCAAGGGAACATCAGTACCCACAAGCAGCTATGGCTCACATTCAGTCTCACTGCTACAGAGCAACTCCCTCCCTGAAGTAACCACCTCAGCAGTCCTGGCTGCAAGTATGCTGTCTGTCTGGGTTTCCCCAGGCTACCAGACCCACATGCTTGTCTCCTAAAGTTACTAAATGTAACTGCATAAGTACATAGTACTGCCTCATCCAAATCATTCACTCTCAGGACATCTGCAGGATGGTAGTTCCATACCACTGTTGTCTCAAGACAACCCACTGTTGGCATTTTGTCTTTCCCACTTACTGGCTCCCTCACCTTTGATTCCCCATCTTGCCTCCGTGGACATCTGTATGCCACATGGCCCCACTGGCTGCATTCAAAACATTTAACCCTAGCTCCTGAATGTATACCTGGACTAGTGGCTTCCCCTGCTACTGGTGGATTCTGTTGGGGCAGTCTGTGCTGCCCACCATGGGTTTTTTTAGTCCCTTGAGCAGTACTGGGGGTCCCTTTCCTGTGCAGGGCTGCCCTGCTTGCTAGGTATAGGTCTCTCTTCTTCTCCAACTCCTCTGAAGTAGCACACTGTCTATCAGCTAACCAGATCCTCATGTCCTCATGCAAAGTGCTAAGGGCTTGTTCCCTTACCAAAAGGTCTGCCAGCCCTTCAAAAGTGGTGACCTGACATCTACCCACCCAGCTATGAAAATAAGTGCTCAGTTCAGTAACATATTCACATACATTTTCATCTGCCTTGCGTCTATGCTCACAAAACTTTTTCCTATACATTTCAGGTGTTAGCATAAAACATTCTAATAAATGTCTTTTTACAGCAGTATAATCAAAACAGTCAGTGTCATGCATTTCTGCTAAAGAAGTTACAGCTTTACCATGGAGAAAGGTGGTCAGGAACTGTACCCAGAGCCCTTGGTTAACTTCATACTGTTTACATACCTGCTCAAACATATGAATGAAGCTATCAAAATTATCCCCATCTTTAATCTGTGGAAGAAATTTACTGACCATTTGTGCTTCTGGGGTCAAGTTACTCCCTTCCCCATTACCTCCATGACTATGGCAAAGAGTCAGCATTTCCCTCTCATGCCTCCTCTGCCATTCATTTTCCTCAGCTTGTAGACTCCTCATTTTCTCGGCTGTTTCTAGTTCCATATGCCTGGCCCCCAGCTCAAGTCTCTTTAGTTCCATCTGGATTTTTAAGTCCACTGCAGAAAGGGTGAGCTGTCCATTCTCCGAGGATATTGTATCTCCACTGTCAGTCTGATTGTCCTCCAGGCTGCTGTTTTCTGATGCAGCTGTAACCAAGGCTGCAATCAGGTCTGCCTTAGTCAGGTTTCCATGCACCAGTCCCCTAGCCTGGCACATCTCCACCAGCTGGCTCCTTGTCAGCTTTCCATACTCTTCTGCTGACATGCTGCCTGCTCACCCTGACTAACACTAAGCTAACAAAAGAAATAAAACAATTGTGATCTGAACTCTGAGTATACACTGTGTCGCTGTTTTAGAGTACAAATCACTTTTAGAGATCCCTGTACATAAGCTGCAGGAATTCGCTCTACCCCACACCACTGCAAGCCAATTAGTATGTGAAGTAGATCCCACCACTGCCAACCACTTGTGATGACCGTGCCCTGGCCCAGCAATCAAGGAGCCACAATCCTCACCACTAACACCAGGGAGGTTGTCTCATAGAAGAGAGGAAAGGATAACTAATGCACACAGTAAAGTACAATTTCCCTTAAGTGCACACAGAGATCACAGTCAGTATGGGGCTGGTTGCTCCTTTGTTCACCAGTTCCCCAATAAGACTCCCCACTGGCACAGCTATAGGGTCCAGGTCTCAGCCTAGCTGGGCAAGCTAGAACCTCCAGTACCCTCTCTGTCCAACCAGTGCTTTGTGCCCCTGCCAAGTAGCTGACACAACACACATACACTTTGAGATAAGTATTTATATAACTTTGTAATGAACCAGGGTTAAATGACTGTATAACAATCAAGCTGATATTACAACTTAAGACTTAGTGTAAAAAACACAATTTTTAAAGAACGTTCATAGTTGAATTTATTCATATTTTTCTTGCATTCATGATGAATATGGGTATGTGTTTTTAACAAGATAATTGTTGCACAGATGAATGTATTTATTAGGGGATATTTACTAGGGGACATATTTATGAATTTTTACAAATAATGACTTTTAAAGTATATTGAGATTTATTCATTATTATATTCTGCTTGTAGTTAAGATGATGGAATTACTACATTTGTATTTATTATAATATTGACAAGTGCATTGAATGTATTGTAGTATTCTAGTATGATATGTCTTTAAATGTGTTGTTTTTAAGTGTACTGGTAATTGTGGCGCCAATTTGCACATATTTAAGGAACCTAATGGTTTCTTTGATTTGTTCTGAAGAAGTCCATGGATGTGTGGATGAAAGCACTTAACCAAGTTTTGTATGTAATATTGGAATAAACTGTGGCATTTTTTTAGAGCGGCTTTTGGTGGATCTGTACATATCAGCGTACTTGAACAGTTTTTAGCATTTTATTTATACAACTTCACAGACACTCCTGGGAAAGGCTGACACGGATTCTGCAGCTGTGCCCCTTTACCCAGACCATACGGTAGTAATTACTGCCACCACCCAGCTAATAATATCAGCTACTAAAAGGCCCTTAAAAGGGTGTCCATGGTAGTATGACTAGCAGTCAAGGCTTACTTTAAAGTGGCCACTTACAATAACCTCTATAAATATGCAATGTACTCTAGAGATTATCTCTACACAAATCAGCCACAGGTAGAAGGTTTTAAAAATATTTAATAATAAATAATTAAAACACAAGACAAAACTACTACTCCACAGAGATATCTAAGAGTTCAGAGATCACACAGAAACTTAAAATAATACAGTAGGACAGGTCTGATTTCAAAGAAAAATACCTAATTAATCTTTACTAGCTTTAACTATGCCTACAAGAAATCACAATGCTAAAACTTATATGTGAGCATAAAGCAGAGTGCTGAGTTAGATATCCAAGATCAAAATGCTCTCTAGTCTCTTGTGAGAAATAGTATTTAAAGATTACTAACAAACATATCTCTAAGGCCCTCCCAAATTACATAACTTTTGACACTTAGGTTTAACCAGTATTCATATTGCATCATCTTAACACCTGGTCTGAGTTCTCAGGCCACAAACTGCATTATTTAGCAATCTAACACCTTCTCAGAAACTTACGACAATACAAGGCATTTCACATATACATTCTAGCAGAAACCAGAGCAATAAAGCACATTCAACATCTAAATTCATGGTCATACACTTTAGCCTTAAAACAATGGCCATGAAACCTTCATCCAGATGCACTGGAGCCGAATTCTAACATGAAAAGGTCACATCATGCTTCACTGGGCCAGTAGAGTGCAGTGTTGTCACATATTTTGCAGTTCCACATTCCACAGTATTCTTTTACACTCAAGAAACATGCCTGTATTTTACATTTTTTTACAAATGCCAGCATTATATATCAAATTCTATGTGACTAGGCTAGCAGTCCTTCCCCATCTCTCCCCAATTGTCACACTAGGGACAACCAAAAAGCATTCTATAGCTTTGTCAAGAATCTCAATGGCAACACCCAGCTCTGTCTGAGTTAAAGCACAATGGCATAAAATTTACAAAACCTACTTATATTGCCAACATCCTGGCAGATAGGTTCAGTGCTAACTTTACCCCCCCCCCTCTCACCCCCTAAAGGGTCCTTATCTATACAGGAAGAATGCAGAGTCCCTGTAATCACAACTACACAGGTAAAAGCTGCTCCATGGGACCAGACAACATCCCAGGGTGCATTGTACATGAACTTCAGAACAAACTGGCTCTCCACCTAAGCACCATGTTCAAGCATAGCCTCACTTCAGGCTTTGTGCCCACTGATTGGCAAACAGTAACAGTTATCCCACTCTACTAAGGGGAAGCTACCACTGATCCCGGGAACTATCACCCTATTAGCCTGATGAGCCTGGTCTGTAAGGGCATGGAACATATCATCATGGAACTCATAAACAAAGACATTGATAACTTCCAAACTCTGGACCTCACCCAGTTCGGGTTTGTGAAAGGCAGATCATGCCTCCTGAACCTGATCGACTTCTTTGAGGCAGTCACCAAAGCCATAGACGAGGGTAATGTGGTTCACACAGCCTATCTTGACCTTGTCAAGGCTTTCAACACCATCCACCATTCTGCAATTATAGCTAAACTCACTAACCTAGGTATAAATCCCTACATCACAAGATGGGTTGCCAACTGGCTCACTGACAGAACCCACACTGTAAAAGTTGCAGACTCCAAATCTGACTTCA
The DNA here is from genome assembly GCF_019279795.1 of Protopterus annectens. NCBI lineage: Eukaryota > Metazoa > Chordata > Ceratodontiformes > Protopteridae > Protopterus > Protopterus annectens. Next base: position 1,580,603,979 of record NC_056725.1, read on the forward strand.
AACCAGTGACAAGTGGAGTACCACAGTGTTCAATCTTGGGACCTGTTCTGTTTGGTATCTACTTCTGTGAAGTAGAGGCTAACTCAGAAGGCCTTTGGCTAATGAAGTTCACAGATGACTGCAAACTAGGAGCCATAGTCAAGTTCCCAAATGATGTGGACATCCTACAGAAAGGGCTCGCTGATGCCTGGTGTCAGAGCCATGGCCTCAAGCTCAATGCCAAAAAGTGCATTGTCATCCCCTTTGGTAAAAACTCTGTACCCATGAACTACCACATAGGCGACAGTCTACCTAACGCCAAATGCGTGATAAGAAACCTTGGGACCCAGGTGGACAGTAGTCTCTCCTTTGATAATCACGTCACCACAGTAATCAGGAAATCCTTCTATGTGGCACACTTCATCACAAGAGGGTTTTCCTCCAGGAAAAAAGAGGTCATTGTTCCCCTCTACTCGACACTCAGACCCATTATAGAGTACAACGCCTCTTTTGAAATGCACCTGACAAGACATCTGCAGCAGGTGGAAAGGCCACAGAAGTGCTTCACAAAGAGGATTACTGGCCTCAAACAGATGCCCTACACTGATCGTCTCAAAAAACTTCAGTTTTAGTCCGTAGCATATCACCTACTCTGAGGTGATCTCTACCTAACATATAAAGCTATGCCAAACCTAGAGCTGTTGGACATGCTACACCTAAGAATAATCCCAATCCCTCCGAGCTACATGCTCTAGGGACCTAAACCTTGTCACCACAATAAACAGGACATGCTGGAGGGATAGATTCCTGTCCCAGAGACTTCCCATACTCTGGAACAAGCTACCCATCTATGTCAAGCAAAGTTCCTCATTAGCACTCTTCAAGAAAAATCTTGATGAGTGGATGGGAAATAGGAAATACACCCTGGGGATCACTTCTGTGGCTCTTCTTGACAGGGGCACAGGAAATTTACTTTCTTGGGTGGCGTAAGCCAGGGAACTTTGGCCCTTGGGCCGATAGCCTAGCACCTACCTATGAACCTATAGCATTAACACTAAGGGATTTGATTAGTTTAAGGGAAAACAGTGGTTCAACTCTATGGGCAGCTGCAGTGGTGCAGTGGTTAGCATTGCCACCTCACAGCAAAAGGTTATCCGGTTCGATCCTCTGCTGGAGTGCCTTCTGTGCAGAGTCTGCATGTCCTCCCTGTGGTCGCGTGGGTTTCCTCCGGGTGCTCCGGGTTCCTCCCACATCCCAAAGACAGGCTGTAGGTGGTTTGGACACTCTAAATTGGCCCTAGGTGTGAGTGTGTGCATGTGTGTGCCTTTTGTGGAAGGTTGGGCAACTCGAGATTGTAAAACTCCACTGCCAATCATGAGCGGACAGGTGATCCGCTGTGAAGACCCCTAACCGGGAAAAGCTGAAAGAAGAAGTGGTTCAACTCTATCTCTGCTGCTTGATGTAATACAGCATCATATTCCTCAACAAATAGCTGAATTTCCTGACAACCAGCAGGTGGAATATGCCCTTCCTCATATACCTGTTCATCAATCAAAAACCTTCATGATTTGCAGCTCTTCTGTTTAGTTAGATTCATGTTACCCTCCTTAAAGTGGAAAAAATCATTGTGACATCCTTAGTAGAGCAAGCTGGCTCCCTTTCCAAGAGATGGTAGACCTACTTCTGCCCACCCTTTTATTTAAACTGTAGCATCTTGTCTGCTACCTACACTTTGCAAATAAACTTACCAGCAAGGATGCGCATAACTCACTGTGATTACAATCCATTGAGCAGTAGTGGTAAAAAGACATATTCATTTACTTAAAAAGCGCTTATCACTCATTTTCACTTCTCTCGGACCCAAGACTTGGAATTTTCTTTCAAACATTCTTAGGCATTGCATCAACATCACACTCTTTAATGCTCTACAAACTTTTTTTGCTAAAAGACAGTGCTGCACGCAGATGTTTATCACCCAATCATGTAAGCATTTTTTTCTATGATTATTAATTAGGTGTCTGTCTAGGTCTTTCCTAAGCTGTTATCACCTTGTTGTGTTTGGTTTTATATATACAGCTATATAGATATGTATGATAAATATGCTGTATGTAGTTTATGCTCTTCATCCCAAAACTTTGTATTGTATCACAGTATTGCAACTATATTCAGTGATTAGTTTACTTTGTTTGTTATTCAAGTTGTTTTGCTACTTTTTAACTTTATATACTCCAAGTAATAGCTGAAATGGGTCCAAATAGAACAGACTACTGTCCCAGTTAACTATCGTAAGAAAGCATGTAAATAAATATGGACTATATATTCACATTAAGTATAAAAATAAGGGTTCAATATTGATCTGAAACAGGTAAAGTGTTAAAGAACATCTCTATTTAATACTTTATTTAATTGTGATTGACATAGCACTGATACCATTAATGTATGGCATCTTAGTTTGATTAAGGTATTGTTTCTAATAAATTAATCGGGACAGTTGTAGTTCTCTTGACTGAATAAATCGAAGCTGAATGGATGAGATAATTTTGAGAATAACCACCATTAACCCGTTAGCTATAACTGTTGCAAAGTGTTTACATCAACATTTATAAAGAAAATGGGAACTACCATTTTTATGTTCCTTTTTGTCTGTGTTAGGTTAGTGGGTCATGTTATTCTTAATTGTATAGTTTCCACCTATACCATGGTTTTCAGTGCAATTAAATAAGTGACACAGTGGTGTAGCAGATAGTGTTGTCACCTCACAACAAGAGGTTCTCCAGTGTGATTCTCAGCTGAGGAACTTTCTGTGTGGAGTCTGCATGTCCTCCCTGTGGTTGCTTGGGTTCCCACTTGGTGCTCTGGTTTCCTCCCACATTGATAAGTTATTGTTAAGAGAACATTGGCCACAGGGTGTGAGTGTGCATATGAGTGTGTGATATGGAGGAACAGCCGCAGCAGGGCTAGCTACCCGGTGGTGTAAACCTTGGCTCTGGATGATTGTCACTGTTGAAGTGACACCTCAACCCCATGTGCAAAAAATAGGAAAAGGAGGCTGTAGATGGATGGAGTTTAAGTACAATTTTTGCTAGATTATTAGCAAAACATTTGTAGAAAGCTTTGAAAAGCCATCAGTATACACAGCTTTTTTTGTTCTTCACACCACTTATTATATCACTAATGTCTTTTTGAGTAATGGATTTATTAAGATAGTTAATATCATTTTCACTATAGTATTAATATGAATACCATAATGATTGCTATAAAAACGTTTTAGTACTTTTACTGTGTTTTATAAAGTGTTTGCTTTCAAACAATATATGTTTAGAGTTGTTTTTTCCAAAGATAGTATTTTAGTTAGATACCTATTCAGTAAATCTGCCTCTGATCTAGCTTCATACCATAAATATTCTTTATCATAACATTCAAATAATTCTTTATAAATCCTTAGTTTAGTGTTAAGTTCTTGTATTTGGTGATGTTTTTCTTTCTTCTATAATAAATGTGATTGCTAATCAAATGACCTCTTAAAACAATCATAAAGTGTGCTCATCTTACATCCAACTTAATAGAACCATTTACCTGTTCAGATGCAAAGGTGCAAACATGTTCCTTTTTCATTTGTACTATTTCTAAATTATTTACATGCAACCCATTCGATATTTGATATGAATTTGCACACATTTAATGAACAGGCTGTATAAACCCACTAGCTCCAAAGATGTAGAAGGATAAAGCTCTGGCTATGACCCAGGCAACTTGAGGTCACCTATCAGCTTAGATACCTGCTGGCATGGTGGAGGAGAGGAATTAAGAAGATCAACATGCGCATCTCTTTTTGTGTGTACATGCAAGAGAGATGGGTGATTATGTTGGACATAAAAAAAACGCTTAATCCTTGACTACATTCTGTGCACATTAGCTAGAAAGTCACCTGTTGGCTTTCAGGGAATTGGAAGGAAAAGGATCAGTTAAACTATAAACCTCCATCAGTTCTTGTTTGACTAAGAATATTATGTTCTAAGCTTGCAAAGGCCTTTTTTCCTCTATTAATATAGTTCAAACTAAGTTTCAGTCACCTGTAATAATGTAATAATAATAATTAGGAAACTTAAGTAAAATATTAGAAATCTGCATGATAAAATTGATTTAATGTGGCTATGGAATGTATAAGTTCAGTAACAAAATTCATCTGTCATGCCCTTGATACTTTACGTTATCTATGTTTGTGTAACATTAAAAATACTAAATTGGTTACAACTACCCCATCAACCAACATGTGCACAACTTTTTACTGTCTATACAATTATCCAGAATCCATCTGGTTGTCTAGCACCAAATAACATTATATACAACTATTTCCTAGCTGGTCATTACAATCCACTGACCAAAAACTTTTGTTTGTCCACAAGCTTATTCATACCATGTTGCTAAGGCCTAGAACATCTTATCTCTATCCATCAGGACAGTACCCTCCCTTCCATCCTACAAAACCATTCTGAAAGACTTCCTAGTCAAAAGCTGGCTCTGTCCTTGCTCAACACCAGGATAAACTATATCCCTAAATGTGAACAAGTATCTATGCATACCTCACACCTCCTTACTCTCCTTTCTTTACTCACCTCCTTACTTTTATCAATTTCTCTCACCTGGCTTTCTCTCTAAATATAACATAAGCTTGTTTTTCTATCACTTGTCATTGCAATTCCTGTTTGTATTATACTAAGTTACCTTTAATTTCTCTATAAACTGGCTAAAATGTCTGTAACTATTAGATCATTGTCATATAACTTGTTGCTATTTTTAACCAAAGTTTTCACATTGGTTATAATTTGGTAAAATTATTTAAACTGCAATTGTTTTTTTTGTTTTATATTATTTTTAAAGACTGTACAATTATTGTTCTTAAAATGTTTTGTAATACTTTGGAGTTTTTTTACCCTGGGCCTCTTCTGAAAATGGGCTCCTACCCAGTCAGACTTTCCTGGTAATCAAATGCCAATAAATAAAGTTTATAATCTGACACCCTTATTTTTATCTGTAATGACTTCTTAACAATGACGGCTGTTCCTGCACTGTTTACTGAATTCTCTCTATTAGCAACAGGCTTGAGCTATTTCTTATTAGTATTTGTTCATTGTTCATTTAACATATTCCATTTCCTGAATGCATACTCTTAGAGCAATACTGTTATAAAATAATTAATTAGTTCTTAGTTGACTACATTCTAGATACACTTAATTTTCCAAGGTAAAAGATGGGAAAAAAAAAACAATTCCAAGAAAAAACAATATGCACTATGACATTTGCAAAGTGAGACAAGATGATCATAATTTCACCAGTTCATGTTAAGAAAAGGTCAATGTTTGCCTTTGTTAAGGAAATGTACACATAGCTTAACATACTAACAACTTTCATCCCCATATCCATTATGCCTGCCTTATACCAGCTGCCATATAGGGACAGAAACTAAAGTATTAGCCACCTAACCCAAAACAAACAATGTAAGTATAGAAAAATAAAATAAATCAAACTAAATCAAAGTACTACACTATTATCTGCTGAATATTACTGCCCAGGAATTCCAAACTATACACTTCATTGTATTTTATAATTAATTCTTCAAAGAAATATAAAATACCATTATTTTAGAAAACGTTCTCTTAATCATCTTTCTTATGTCCTATTATACTTAACTCTTCGGGATAAGCTACTGCTTTGAGACATTTTATACAGTAGCTAAATAACAGCTCATACTGAACCATCATATCCTGCTTGGAATATTCATCAATACTGAAATTCTGTGTGAGACAGACTGTATGTCAGGATGAAAGCTATCTTCTCTGGTCACTCTCATAAATAGTTGTATTAACTCTCCTTGTATATGTAGTACACAATAAATGAGGTACTGAAACTGTCCAATCTAAAATTTTAATAACTCAGCTAGGCAATCCTCCATACAATTAATATGTTAAATAACATTTCTGAGTTATTATCAGATTGATTCTAAGGGGTCACTAAGTGTCTTAACAGTTATGTAACCTTATGTTTTTTTTGTTTTATAATGTAGAGTTAGAGTTTTTAATCATTTAATTTTTTTGCTGTAAATTAGGAGATAAAGGGTTGTCATTAATCAATGATGAATCATCCCATGGAAACATGTGACATCAGCATAGAACAGTAATTAAGTTCAAATAAAAATAAACAGCTCTTTGCAGAGGTACAATTAACAATGCATCTATAGTGCTTCCACAAATAAATCAGTTCAAGCTGAAAGATGCTTGGCTTTATAATCTTTATGACTTTTACCTGTTGCCTGCTGCAATGTTCAACAGTTCCTTCTATCCCTCACCTGGGAAAGAAAGTCAAGTGCAGTAAGTAGCTTAAGTGTTTTGGTACACGCTTATGTTTATATAGATGTAATCGTTCAATGGGTGCTCGCTGATATCGCATTGAAATCCATGGAGCCAGTCACACTGTTTGCTTTTCTGTACCCAGTCAAATTATCCAAACATTCATCCATTTCTCTATGCATGCAGAGAATCAGTGTCTCTGCCATCATTTTCAAGTAGTTTGCATAGATACTGTGTGTATATGTGGTACCTCCCTGGGTGGGGGTAATCGAGCTTGTCAGTATACTTACACCCACCCATTCTGATGTTGCTTGGAATCCCCTGAGGTCATTCATGACAGACATTAGACTTCAGTCATTTAATATGAAAGGGGTACACATGGACTTTTGGGACGGTATATTTGCTGACCCTCAACAGTGCTTCACAGACTGCTAGTCACTGTGTCTCTGTGCTTTGTGTCATATGCTGCAAATACAATGCCTATATTTTTTGTGTCCAGTTACCCTGACTGACGTGTAGTATATGCACAGTGCCCTCAGTGTTAAGGATGCACTGTGATTCTCAGCTAGGATGAGAGGTAATGTATGTTACATTAATTTGTTGTGTGATCAGTATGGGGCTCCCATGTGGTTTCACATGTTACAGGTACATATTAAATGTGTCTGTTACCCCTGTGCTGAATGCAGGTCCAAAAGACAACTGTATGCCATAACTTGGGCACTCAGTGTAGAATTCTCAGTACGCAAAGACAGATATAAGACTACCACATACACAAGAAGAGATATATCTTAAGTGGGTCTATAGTACCAGAGCAAAACTCCTTTTGAGCGAATACCAAAACACTGACATGAATTGCACGAACCACGAGAACACCGAATGCACTAAACTGCAAAATTTTAAATCTCGAACTGTCATAGTCGGCCAATCCCACCACCTGCTACATACTACCTACCCAAACAAAATAAATAAACCACATACATACACTAACCAAACCCTACCTCTAACCCTAAAGTAAAGCAGCAAAACCCTACTTCTAACCCTACACTAAACACCACATACACAACTATCTATGCACTATCCTTAACCCCTCCCTAACCCTAAGGTCCGAAACTACCACATGCTTCCCCTACGAAAATATAAACAAACAAAATAAATAATCCACATACATACATTTACCAAAACCCTACACTAAATCTTACATACTTTAACTATCTATGCACTTACCTTAACCCGCACCCTAACCTTAAGGTCCATAACTATCGCACACTTACCTTATGGAGCTATACCACAGATGGGCCAACCATGGTAATTCGACATTTCCAAATTTGTGGTTTTGGACGTTCGCTGTAATGCCGGTTTGCGCAATATGTGTTGACGTTTACAGATTCGTTTAAATGGACTTTCGCTCTCGTAATAGGGAACCTCTTAAATAACAACAGCTATAATAGCTGTTGTCAAAATTAAATTAAATTAAATAGTTAGTTTGAGTTGTACTCGACCAAACAACACAGCTGGTGGCTTCTTACACAGAATCAAGAAAGGCCTAACTAGACCCATATTAATCACCTAAAAAATTTTACCATGTGGGGAATTTCCTGGTTTGTGGTTATGAAGCTGTAGTTTCAGACTCCATTGCATTACCTGCATTGTATGTAAAATCATGGAAAGACACATAATAAACTTATCTAAGATGACACAGGGGACTTACATCAGTTAGATGTGGAGCAGAAAAGGTTTTGATAAGGGGAGATTTTGCCTATGAATCTTGCGTCATTCTTTGAAAAGTTAAAGCAGCAGTTAATGAATGATAGAGCATGCTGCATATCTTGACCTTGCTAAGACATTCATTCATTCTGAAGAAGGGGGTAATGGGCAAAATAAATACATTGTGTCAATCTGCACATAGTTCAGTGGGAACAACACTGATTAAACAATAAGATGCAATTAGTCAATGCAGGGGATTACTTTTCCATCTCAATGTGGGTTGCCATTGATGTCTCACAGGACTTCCTTCTGGGGCCACTCTTTATATACCGTTCTTCTCTAACATAAAATTAGGAAATCTGATCTAAATAACCAAATATGTTGATTATTGCAAATTCGAAAATAATTAGAGAAATAAAATATACCATAATTCTCTAAAATTATCTACAAAACATACATACTTATTTACGTAACATACATACATAAGTACATAACATACATGCATGCATACATTCATACATGCATGTGTACATGCATAAATACTGGTGCAGTAGCAATGACTTTGCCATTAATGTCAAAACGCCCAGGTCATAGCTGAAAAGGAACATTAGACAAGCCCAAATACTCACTGTAAAAAATAAAATAAATACATGTTGAGATTTGGTGAAAAAAATATAACAATGATAGTTACAAAATAAGTGGTCAAATCATAAAAAAACACCATCCTTACAGAACTAAGGATAGTGGTAGACAAACTTTAAAAAATGGCCAGTATGTATCTTCAGATAAATATATTCTGTAGCCCATCTTACACTAAAGGCATGTATAGTCACTTCAGAAAGATCACTGAACCACTTTATGCCTCACTGATCCAGCCTATTACTGAGCACAAATCTGAAATTATATAGCCTTTGAATAAATCACAAGATACAATTTTTAAAGATGCAATGATTCCTTATTAGAAAAATAATACGGATAGAAAACTTGCACTATTCAAAAAGACTTCAGGAATTGTTATTGTATTCCTTTTCTTATAGGTTACTAAGAAGTGACTTCTACTTGATCTATAAGGTGATGCTGGATCTGGTGCTGTTTGAAAGTCTAAGCCATACTGAGGTACATTATCAATTGTTTTTTCTTCTTTCGTCACAATACAAAGCCTTCTCCAATGAATACCTATTCTTGACTTGCTTATCACAAAGCAATCTCCTGCAATATAAAGAGGATTGTATTTATCCTGCCACAACAGGAATTGTAGTGTAGTGATTGTGCTAAGGAGGTAACAGTGCCATCGTCTCTGACTCTGTGCTGTAACACATTGTGCTGTCACACTCCAGTGGTGTGCTCATGCTCACCTCTGACCTTCCTAGTACCAATAGGTCATGTGCATACAATGCTGTATTCTTATGCATGGACGCTGCAAGGTCAGGAGGACTGACACTCTGTGTACTCGTGCCAATTTGGGGAGTGCACTCTTAATTCCCGACAGTGCATGCTGTGTGATGCACATTATGTACAGCTGTGCACATCGGGCTACCATTTTGCTGCTCACTCAGACCTGCTGAGTGGACATGGCCTCTTCACATGGATTCAGCAGGGTATCTACTTGGTGCAGCAAGGAAAGCCAGATCTTTTTGTATCTGTTACTCAGGGACTATCAGGAGCACCTGCCAGACCATTATAAAGACCTCTTATATAAGGATAAGGTGATGCACTGCACTGGCTTCTTAGAGCAGTGAGTACTGCTACTGGTAAACAGTGCAGGGATTGCTATAGCAACCTATAGAAGTGCTACCCTGACCTGCTCCACTACTGGGCAGTAGGGGTTAGGGAGAGTGAGTATTAAGAACTCTGTATTAGTTTTGTAAATATTTTCTGCTGGCTATTGTCTGTTGCTTTCATTGCCTTCTGTAGCAGTCACATTGTACTGAATGGTGTTTGTTTTTTACTGCAGTCAGGGAGATAACCTTCAAGGGGGAGGACTGTCCCCGAAAGGCTATCCAGGTGGTATGGTACATATATTACATTCATGTCTGCCATGTACATTTCAAATTCTGTTGTCCATAGGTATATGTACTAATGTGTTGCATTTTGTCTTTTTTTCTTTTGCAGCTTTACCTGTGGTGCACTATGGGGAGCAGTAGCAGCCACCCAGCTGTGCTCTTGTTGATGCCCTGATGCTGGGTCAGTATTAATCAGCAGTGGCCTGCTTCTTAGTAGGGGGACTAACATCATATCAGAGATTCAGCTGACTTATTTGGTGCCTAGTGCCACTCCTCAATCTAGTGCCTCTCAACACTAGGTTGAGGAATAGCGAAAAAGGTCCAATCTCTGATCTGGTGCTCCTCAATTCTGGAGATGATGCACCAGGTCCTAACACTACATGTTCACACTGTACATCAGAACAACAACAACAACAATAACAACAAAACAGGCTTGTTCTGCAATCGGACACTCCTCCCTTCTCTCCTAAGGAGGAGTGCCAGGACCTAACACCCTATGCTGTCATACTCTGTCAGAGAGCAAAAAAAGTTCTGCCAATCTTGCCGTTTAATACAATATGTTTGGGGTTGCAGACTCCTTTGCTGCCTTTTAACACAATGTGTGTGGGGTGGCAGACTCCTTTGTTGCCTTTTAACACAATGTGTGTGGGGTGGCTGACTCCTTTGCAGCACCCTAACTACACTGCTCAGTCACCTTGTCTGAAGCAACCTGGAATGTGTGCTGGCGGCCTCTGCAGCCAACATATGGGGGAGGAGGTTTGTCTTCATGAGATCCTTCTTGGTTACCTAACATCAGGTGTGGTGGATGGTCACATCTGAGATATGCCAGAATTCTGCTTAGGGACCATAGAGCACCTCCTAGTGTGGCTTATAGAGTCAAGTAATTTTCCAGACCTGACCTTGAGACTGTCAGAGGCAGAAACCTGACCACGGTGTCAGCCATGGAGATGACTAACATCTGGAGAATCAGACAGGCCCTCTGTAGTGCACCTCCCCCCTTCATGGTGTTTCCCTTCCTTATGTATCTCTTCCCATACTCTGGTTGTAGTACAGTTCTCCACATCACTAGTTGTTGTCTGTCTGTGTGTAGGTAGGTATCCCTCCGCTGTTGTCCTCATGTTTTGTCTCCATATTGACCCTGTCTGTCTATGTCTATATCTTATGTTTATTTGCCCCTGATGTTTTCTGTGCTGCTTTATCTCCTTCCTTCACAAGCTCCTATCATTCTCATCCTCATTCCTGCTACAAAAATCTAAAATAGCCCCCCCCCCAAAAAAAAAACACAAAATGGCTTTACCCCTATCTTTATTTCAGATTACCTTTATGTGTGTTCCTGTGTTTGGTCTTGCACCATTTCTGCCTCTCTTAGTTCCCTCTTCCCCCACCTGTATGACAAACTGGGTTGGCGGTTTTCTGTACTGGCCCTCTGTGGGCAGCACATAGTGCTCACATTGAATTTATGGTATGCTTTGTTGAGCATGTGGACGCTTATAGCTTCTGGCATGCTACTTTACTGTTTTGTGCACATTGGTCATGTGACATCCCCTAGTATGGCTACTTCACTACAGTTCAGTAGCACAACTACTGCTGCCAGTAACATGCCTTCCTTAATTTACTGTGCATCCTTTTTCCTGGAATATCAGAGCTGTGTTGATCCTACTACACAGCCAAGCAGCACTGGGCTACATAAGATGTACTGCATCCTAAATACTTATTGCTGCACTACAGTGGTGAGAACTTCAGCAGGTAGTTTGTAAATCTGCTCTTATAAATGTACTTCTCAATTTTGTAGAAAGAAAATAAATGGAAGCATAAGGATAGATCAGTAAGATACACTACTTTTGGTGTCATTGTGTAGGCATTAGTAAAACTACACTCTTTATGTTCTACCCAGCATGTAAGAAATGTCTTCTCAGCCAGCTAACTGACCTGTGGTGACTCAAACAGATGATTAACATAGCAGGGCCATCACTATGAGGTCAGCTAATGTAAGTACTCATTCCACAGGAGAGCCATTGGTGATTAAGTGCAGATGCCTGTTTTTCGGGCCTGTGTTTTTGGAATGCTTTGCACCTTCCTCTGGGTGTTATACTTCTTTGTGTATGTTAAGTATCTTGTTCCTGGATCTTAACTGTAAATATTAGACTAGAGTGCTGGTGTCTCTGCTGTAGTTATTTATTCTCTCTTGTCAGTTTTTGCTGTCATTGTATTCACTTCTCTTGTATTTCACTACCCTCCCCCAAAACACAAACTCACAATACTAGGCATGTATGCTTTAAAGCATTGTGCAATTCCTAGTTTCTAGATTTAAAACAAATGACAACCTACAAGTTAATTCCAGGTACCGTCAAAACACATACACGTCACCTGCTTCCTTTATCATTGCTCTGGTATATAATTAGCATTCTAATAACCCAGAGTAACTGACTTCAGCAAGTGGAATAAACAGTGAGATAGTAATTATCTAGTCTGCTGCAGCCATGCATAGCTTTTATTTGCCATTTTTTAGTTACACTGCATGTCCATGGTTAAGTACAGGTCTGTGGTCTTAGCCCCTTAAGTGTCACGTGGCTGGCAACCTGCATTTTAAGCAGTAATACTGATACCTGTGACAGCTGAATGAATGGTGGAATGTTGAAATATGACAAGTGCCTTGATGTCAGTTAACAATAGTATTAGTAGTTGTCATTATCAACAATGGAAATGAAGCAATGAGCTACAAGTGTAAACGAAGACTGGTTTTGAGAAACTGCGGCTAGAGGCAACTCAGCATATAGGTATGGCCCTTCTAATCACATGTCACTTCCCTTTAATTTCATTTTGTTTTACTGAGTTGCCATACACAGCTTCATCTCACTGCAGCAAATGATGCATTTCACCTAATTAGGCATTCAGATTCTTAAGGAAATTAAATAATGTCTGGACATCCAGCAACATAAGTATACACATGGTCATACAAACTTCCATGCACACACACACACACACACACACACACACACACACACACACACACACACACACACACACACACACACACACACACACACACACACACACACTCATGGTGTAGTCCCAATCTGTACTTTATGTACAGACAGACTGTTCTCTGTCTGAAGAGTATGCATGCCTAAGGAATACTTGACTTGCACTTGTAAAGTTTCCATTGTAAATTCAATTCTGGTGCCTGTCTTTATTTCTGATGTAGCCATGACTAAATATCACCTACTTCCCATTGACTGATTGTAGTAGTAGAAGAAAGAACAAGTGAAATTAAATGAATGGTATTTTTTGGGGAAGAGCTTTTTTCTCCCTCCTGCATCATTCTGTAGCACCCTACCCAGTGCCTGATGTCCATTTTCAGTTCTACCAATCACCTTCTACCCCCTGGACTTCATCCGATAGGACTGAGATTGTCAGAGTTTTAGGGAGTCTTTGAGGTCTGGCCGTCAATATCTGGGGGGGATTCTTTTATGATCTACCCTATTAATATTACCATCCATAGCAGTTCCCTTGGTAAAGACTGGAGTGGGCATGCCGTGGTGACATGCTGTATTTCATCACATCTCTGCAGCAGGTCTGCTATGTCCACAGCCTACTCCCCCTTTGGACACACCTCTTGACTGCAAAGTCTGCAGCCTATGCCACGGATCATCACCGGAGATGCCCACAGGACCTCCCTGCTCTCATGGATGGTAATACCCATCCCTCCCTGCTGCTCCATCAGTCACTCAAGCCACTAACCAAACCTGGGCTGGATGGGCTGTACTCAGGCCATTATCTCTCTACACCACAGGAGTGGCCTTCTTTCTTTCTTTCTTTCTTTCTTTCTTTCTTTCTTTCTTTTTTTTTTGCTTATTTGAAAGATTAAGCAATGTATCTTATGCTGCACAGCATTAAGAAATATTTTATTGAGGTCTAATTGATATGAAAATGTATTCACAGATTGATGCATTAACTCTTGTAGGCTACATTGTAGACCTCAAAAAACAAACCCAGTGTGTTCACGAGGTTATAAAACGACAAAGGAAACTGTTAATACCTCAAGCAGTGTCCAGTTAGAACCACCACAAATGGACCAATGAATGGAAAAAAATAAAACTTTAATGTGCAAAATCACAATCCATTCATATAAATCCAGTCAAGCGCTTTCATCCAAAGACATCAGGACTTCATCAGTACCATGTACTTTACATTGTACCTTCCTTATACACAAGTGAAACTCAAACCAAACCTATCAATTAAAAATCTAATAAACATATTAACTCTTGTCTAAATTAGCTTCTTTAAAAAAAATTACAACACCTAAAACACTTAGCTATAAAATCAAAGATTTGTTTTTTAAAATAGGCACCAGAGAGCAAAAAATCATTTATTCCTGGGACAACTATGGCATTTAATCTGAGCTGCCAGTAAAATTCCATCCTCTCTAGTTTGTTCTCCCAGAACCCACCCCAAAGGTCCTTTTCCACTATTTGTAGTATCCCAAAATGAAATTCTTCACAAATTGGTGAGTTTTTAAGATGTCTATACAGAGCGTTATTTTCATTCCCCAGTTTAATAGCATATAAATGCTCATATGTATGTTTTCTGAATACCCTTTCAGTTTTACCAACATAAAAATGTTGGCATCCTTGACATACTGCAATGTATACCAAGTCCTTAGACCCACAATTTCATGAGGCAAGTTTGGCATTAATAGGGGGCTGTCCAACAAATATATTTGTTTCTTGGAGAATGTATCTACAATATCTACAAGCTCCACACTTCTCTGTTCCTTTAACATTTAAATCCTGGGGGATCACCGGGTGTTCTAACAAGAATTTTAAGTTCAATCTGTTTTATAAACAAATTTGGGAATGTTACCAAGGGTGTTGATGAACTCATTAGTACTCTTAAATATCACCCAATTCTTTTCCAATATGTCTTTAACTCTTCCACTCAATTCACCATAAGTCAAGACCATAGAGTAAATATAGGGACCCTTGCTGTTCCCAGACTTATTGTCAAAAAGTGGGGCTCCAAATAAGGGCAGGTATCTCATCCGCCACCCATCCAACTCTTGTTCACAGGTGTAAAGAACCAACGCCAAAAAATGCATAGTCATACCCTTCGGGAAAAACAAGGTTACCCCTAGCTACCATATAGGTGACAATCCACTGAGCACAGAAAAAGTCATCAGGGATCTGGGGACCCAAGTTGACAGTAGTCTTTCGTTTGACACTCATGTTGCTAAAGTAGTTAGGAAAACCTTCTATATCGCCCACCTGATCATGAAGGGATTCACATCTAGATCAAGGGAGGTCATCGTCCCCCTGTACTCATCACTCATTAGACCTATGATTGAGTACAATGCCCGTTCAGAATGTATCTGACCAGACACCTGATGCAGCTTGAAAGGCCCCAAAGTTCCTCACCAAAAGGATAAAGGGTCTCAAAATATGTCTTATGCTGCCCGACTGAAAGAACTCCAGCTTTATTCATTCTCATAGCTTGCTCAGAGGTGACCTGTGCCTGACATATAAGGCCATGTCAAACCCAGATTTGATGAATATGCTTCACCTCAAAAATCTAGATCCCTCAGAACCACAAGGCGGAGACTTAAACCTTGACACGGTTATAAATAGAACGTGCTGGAGGGACAGATTCATCACCCAGAGACTCCTATGCTGTGGAACAAAATCCCGGTACATGTGAGGCAGAGCACCTCGCTGGCCTTGTTCAAGAGGAATCTTGACCAATGGATGGGAGATCGCAGATATACCCCAGGGATTACTTCAGTGTCACTGCTTGACAGAGGCACAGAAAAATGATAGGCATAGTTTTTATTCAAACTAAAGGGGTGGCGAAAGCCACATAACTATGGGCTAGGCTTATAAATGCCCTTGGGCAGATAGCCTAGTATGAACCTATGAACCTATGTACCTATGAACTGTGGGGGATGTCCCCTTTCAATAAAGAATTGTACTAAAGTGCCTATTTTGTTCCTACAAACTTCCAATTCTGAGCACATCCTAGCATTTCGAACCATCTGGCCTTTAACTATCTTCTTTTTAATAAGTCCTGGGTGACTACCCCCAAAATCTAAATAATTGTTCAAAAATGTGGGTTTCCTATAAATTGTGGAACAAAAGCGACCCTTATCCAAGTCCTTGGTCAAGGTTACATCTAAATAATCCACCCTCCACTCCGAGTGTATTGATCATCATCATCTTTCGGCTTTTCCCATTAGGGGTCGCCACAGCGGATCATCTCTTTCCATTTCTTCCTATCCTCTGCATCTTGCTCTGTCACACCAGCCGCCTGCATGTCCTCTCTCACCACGTCCATAAATCTTATCTTAGGCCTTCCTCTTTTCCTCTTACCTGGCAGCTCCATCCTTAGCATCTTTTTCCCAATATACCCATCATCCCTCCTCAGCACATGTCCAAACCAATGCAATCTCGTCTCTCTTGCTTTGTCTCCAAACTGTCTTACATGAGCTGACCCTCTAATATACTGATTCCTAATCCTATCCATCCTAGTCACACCGAGTGCAAATCTTAACATCTTTAGCTCTGCCACATCCAGCTCTGACTCCTGCCTTTTTGTCAATGCCACTGTCTCCAACCCATATAACATAGCTGGTCTCACTACCCTCTTGTAGACCTTCCCTTTCACTCTTACTGGTACCCGTCTATCACAAATCACTCCTGACACCCTTCTCCACCCATTCCACCCTGCCTGTACTCTCTTCTTCACCTCTCTTCCACATTCACCATTACTCTGAACTGTTGATCCCAAGTACTTAAACTCGTCCACCTTTACCAACTCTACTCTCTGCATCCTCACCATTCCTCTACCCTCCCTCTCATTTACACACATATATTCTGTCTTAGCCATGCTGGCCTTCATTCCTCTGCTCTCTAGAGCATATCTCTACCTCTCCAGAGTCTCCTCAACCTGATTCCTACTCTCACTACAGATCACAATGTCATCTGCAAACATCATAGTCCACAGGGCCTCCTGTCTGATCTCATCTGTCAACCTGTCCATCACCACTGCAAATAAGAAAGGACTCAGAGCTGATCCTTGATGTAATCCCACCTCCACCTTAAACAGATATGTCACTCCCACTGCAGTCCTCACCACTGTCACACTACCCTTGTACATATCCTATACCACTCTTACATACTTCTCTGCCCCTCCCGACTTCCTCATACAATACCACAACTCTTCTCTAGGCACCCTGTCATATGCTTTCTCCAAGTCTACAAAGACACAATGCAACTCCTTCTGACCTTTTCTGTATTTCTCCAATAACACTCTCAGAGCAAACATTGCATCTGTAGTGCTCTTTCCTGACATGAAACCATACTGCTGATCACTAATCATCACCTCCCTTCTTAACCTAGCTTCTACTACTCTTTCCCATAACTTCAAGCTGTGACTGATCAGTTTTACCGTCTGTCGTTACTGCAGTTCTGCACATCACCCTTATTCTTAAAGATAGGTACCAAAACACTTTTTCTCCACTCCTCAGGCATCCTCTGACTTTCCAAAATTTCATTAAACAATCTAGTTAAAAATTCCACTGACATTTCTCCTAAGCACCTTCATGCTTCCATTGGTATGTCATCTGGGCCAACAGCCTTTCCATTCTTCATCATCTTCATAGCTGTCCTTACTTCCTCCTTGCTAATCTGTTTCACTTCCTGATTCACTATCCCCACATCATCCAACCTTCTCTCTCTCTCATTCTCTTCATTCATCAGCCTCTCAAAATACACATTCCATCTACTCAACACACTCTCCTCTCTTGTGAGTACCTTTCCCTCACTATCCTTTATCACCCTTAATTGCTGCACATCTTTCCCAGCTCTGTCCCTCTGTCTAGCCAATCGGTACAGGTCCTTTTCTCCCTCTTTAGTGTCCAATCTCTCATACAACTTTCCATATGCCTTATCCTCAGCTTTTGCCACCTCTCTCTTTGCCATGCGCCTCATCTCCTTATACTCATGTCCACTTTCTCCATCTCTTTGACAATCCCACTTCTTCTTCACCAGCCTCTTCCTCTGTATACTCTCCTGTACTTCCTCATTCCACCACCAGGTCTCCTTGTCCTCCTTCCTCTGTCCAGATGTCACACCAAGCACCTTTCTAGCAGTCTCCCTTACTAGTTCTGCTGTAGTTACCCAGTTATTCGGTAACTCTCCACTGCCTCCCAGTGCCTGTCTTAACTCTTCTCTAAACTCCACTTCACAATCACCCTTTTTTAACTTCTACCATTTAATCCTTGGCACTGCTTTCACACTCCTCCTCTTCTTCTTGATCACCAACGTCATCCTACAGACCACCATTCTATGCTGCTTAACTACACTTTCCCCTGCCACCACTTTACAGTCTCCAATCTCCTTCAGACTGGCCCTCCTACATAGGATATAATCCACCTGTGTGCATCTTTCTCCACTCTTGTACATCACCCTATGCTCCTCCCTCTTCTTAAAATACATATTCACCACAGCCATGTCCATCCTTTTCACAAAATCCACAATCATCTGACCTTCTGCATTCCTCTCCTTAACACCATACCTTCCCATCACTTCCTCATCCCCTCTGTTCACTTCACCAACATGCCCATTAATGTCCGCTCTAATCACTAGTCTCTCACCCTTGGGCACACTCACCACAACTTCATCCAACTCACTCCAAAATTTCTCTTTCTCATTATCGCACACCCAACTTGTGGAGCATATGCACTAACAACATTCATCATTACACCATCAGTTTTGAGCTTCATAAACATCACTCTGTCAGACACTCTCTTCACATCTAAAACACTCTTGGCATATTGTTCCTTTAGTATGACCCCTACCCCATTTCACCTGCCATCCACACCATGATAGAACAATTTGAACCTGTTTCCTAAACACCTGGCCTTACCTCCCTTCCATCTGGTCTCTTGCATGCACAATATATCAACCTTCCTTCTCTCTATCATATCAGATAGCTCTCTTCCTATACCAGTCATACTGCCAACATTCAAAGTTCCTACCCTCACTGCTACACTCCTAACCTTCCTCCTCTCTTCCTGCCTTCAGGCATGCCTTCACCCTCCTCTTCTCCTTCGGCCAACAGTAGCCCAATTTCTGCCAGCACCCTGTTGGCTAACAGTATTGGTGGCGGTCGTTGTTAACCCGGGCCTCGACTGATCCGGTATGGAAATATGAAATTTTTGCACCATAAGTTATGTGGCAGAATTTTTATGCCAGATGCCCTTCCTGATACAACCATCCCCATTTATCCGGGCTTGGGACTGGCACAAAGAAATGCACTGGCTTGTGCATCCCCAGTGGCTGGTTACTCCGAGTGTATTGATGTAAAATGGAAATAACTACAAATACCATTAATATCATTGGTAAACAATTCCTTCCTACTTGCAGTTTTCCATAAAATAAAAACATCATCCAAAAACCTTAGATAACAAAACCAGTGGTCCTTGTAGGGACTCTCCAGAATATGTTTCTTCTCCCGAGAAAACATTACTAAGTTAGCAAACGGTGGTGCACAGCTAGCTCCCATTCTTATACCACAAGTCTGTCTGAAAAATTCTCCCTCAAAGATGAAGAAATTGTTTTTCAAAATAACTTCCATCACCATCATAGTAAAATTTAATAGGGATCCCCTTAGGGTCATTGTCTCCAATAAGGCTTCCTGAAACAAATCAAGCCCTTCCTGATGCGGAATAGAAGTAAATAGATCTACCACATCAATGGTAGAGAAACAACAAGAGTGTGTATTAAATTCTTCCTTAATTCTAGAAAGGAAATCCCAGGAGTCTTTTAAAATGTGCTCAATCACCATTAATGAATTTCTTACCAATCTATTCAATATATCCCCAAGCAACAGGTAGAACTATTGTGAGAAGTCATAATCAATCTAGGGGGTTCATGATGTTCTTATGAAACTTTGGTATCCCGAAAACAATTAAACTTAAGGATAAATATGAAATGGTGTCATGGAACGAAGTAAACATTGCACATAGAAAAATCCAATTGTTATTGGAGGATTCTTTGTTCCAGGACACTATCAATGAAGAGATGTACAAATTTTAGTCAATGATCTTCCCACTATCCCAATGGTATTCGGGATACTGAAGGTTCATTAGAACATCATGAACCCCCAGATTAATTGTGACATCTCAGAATAGTTCTACCAATTACTTGGGGATATTTGTGGATAGATTGGTAAGAAATTCATTAATGGCGATTGAGCACATTTTAAAAGACTCCTGGGATTTCCTTTCTAGAATTAAGGAAGAATTTTATACAGCCTCTTATTGTTTCTCCACCATTGAAGTGGTAAGTCTATTTACTTCTATTCCACATCAGGAAGGGCTTGATTTGTTTCAGGAAGCCTTATTGGAGACACTGACCCTAAGGGGGTCCTTGTTAAATTTTACTATGCTGATGATGGAAAATATTTTGAAAAACAATTTCTCAGACAGACTAGTGGTGTAGCAATGGGAGCTAGCTGTGCCCCACTGTTTGCCAACTTAGTAATGTTTTCTGGGGAGAAGAAACCTATTCTGGAGAGCCCCTACAAGGACCACTGGTTTTGTTATCTAAGGTTTTTGGATGATGATTTTATTTTATGGAAAGCTGCAGGTAGGCAGGACCAATTTATAAATTATATTAATAGTATTTGTAATTATTTCCATTTTACATCAATACACTCAGAGTGGAGGGTGGACTATTTAGATGTAACCTTGACCAAGGACTTGGATAAGGGTTGCTTTTGTTTTGTTTGGAAGTTTGTAGGAACAAAATGGGCACTTTAGTACAGTTCTTTATTAAAAGGGGATATCTCCCACAGTTGGTTCTTTATACCTGTGAACAAGAGTTGGACGGGTGGCGGATGAGATACATGCCCTTATTAGGAGCCCCACTTTTGGACAATAAGTCCGGGAACAGCAAGGGTCCCTATATTTACTCTATGGTCTTGACTTATGGTGAATTAAGTGGAAGAGCTAAAGACATATTGGAAAAGTATTGGGTGATATTTAAGGGTAATAATGAGTTCATCAACACCCTTGGTAACATTCCCAAATTTGTTTATAAAACAGATTTGAACTTAAAATTCTTGTTAGAACACCTGGTAATCCCCTAGAAGTTAAATTTTAAAGGAACAGAGAAGTGTGGAGCTTGTAGATATTGTAGATACATTCTCCAAAAAACAAATATATTTGTTGGACAGCCCCCTATTAATGTAAAACTTGCCTCAGGAAATTGTGGGTCTAAGAGCTTGGTATACACTGCAATTTGTCAAGGATGCCAAAATTTTTATGTTGGTAAAACTGAAAGGATATTCAGAAAACGTATATATGAGCATTTATACACTATTAGACAGGGGAAAGAAAATAAAGCCCTGTAGAGACATCTTAATAACTCACCAATTTGTGCAGAATTACATTTTGGGATACTACAGATAGTAGAAAAGGACCTTTGGAGTGGGTTCTGGGAGAACAAACTAGAGAGGATGGAATTCTACTGGCAGCTCAGATTAAATGCCACAGTTGTCCCAGGAATAAATGATTTTTGTTCCCTGATGGCTATTTAAAAAAAACAAATATTTGATTTTATAGCTAAGTGTTTTAGGTATTGTAATTTTTTTTTAAAAACGAAACTAATTTAGACAAGAGTTAATATGTTTATTAGATTTTTAATTGATAGGTGTGATTTGAATTTCATTTGTATATTAGGAAGGTACAATGAAAAGTACATGGTTCTGATGAAGTCCTGATATCTTTGGATGAAAACACTTGACTGGATTTATATGACTGGATTGTGATTTTGCACATTATTTTTTCAATTTGTTCATCCATTTGTGGTGGTTCTAGCTGGACACTGCTCAAGGTATTAACAGTTTACATTGTATATCTATTATTTTCAAATGTGTTTAGTACTTTCAAGATGGCTGCACACTGATCAACCACTTAACTTCAGCTGTCCCAGTGTGAAAACAGAAACTGAGAAAAAAAAAAAGAGTACCATTGAAATTGTTTTTGGGATACAAATTCAGTTACTGGTTAGAAAGTACACTGCTTAAAGGCCAGCAAAGAAGAAATTTGGAAAACCTGAAAGAAAATCAACCAGAAGTGAGGAGAAAACACTGTCTGGGAAGGATTCTGCATCTATTCAGCAAAAACAGTTCAAGCTTCAGCTTTGGTTCAAGAGATGGATTCCAGAAATGTAGAGGAAAAATAAATAAATATACTCAGAGGTAAGTAAAATAAATGAAACGCTGAAGGAATGCATAAACTATAAAAACAAAAGGCTGAAAAAATAGAAGCTGTAACTAGCTGTTCAGATAAACAGATAAAACTGCAAAAATCAAAGGTTGAAATGAAGAAAAAGCTGGCTGAGTGTGAAGCTTCTCAAGAAGAGCTGTTACAAAAAAATAGTAGAGTTAGAAGACTGAGTGTGCTGAGAAAACCTAAGATTTTTTTATTTTTTTGCTGTACTAGAGAAACTGGAAGGAACAGACTATATTAAGTTTATGAAAGAAAGAATAAGCAAGTGGACTAGTGTTCCACAGTAGGATTTCTTAATCGGAAGGGTAGTCTCAATTTTATGGTCTAAACCTGTCCATGAGAAAGCAGCCAAGACTTATAGTAGTAAAGATGCAATCATACCAACAGAAAGAGTTGATCCTGACAAAACTGTACCAGAAGGGCCACGTATTAAAAACTGACTGTAGACGGTAGAGTGTTTATAGAAAATAATTATTCACTGTACAGCAGGCATAGGGGAACCAAATTTATCCCAGTAGTCAGGGAATGTTGAGAGGCAGGTGTGACATTCAAACTGCTATATCCAGCTGTCTTCAGATTATTTTTATCCTAAAGGATCAAAGACATTTTGTGATGTCAAACAGCCTAAGGAGGAAATAAAAAGTTTATCCAACAAAAAATGAGCCAGCAAGTTGAAGGGGATCCAGCTTCTCATTCTTCTGGCAGTAAAGTTCATAGAGATACTTTGCATGTGAAACCTTTTCCAATATTCCAATGGAAACTGCTTCAGAGACATAAAAAATACAGGAGTTGTCTAGAAGAATCAGGAATATCTTGGATTTGAATCAGAGTCTGGTCTTAGGAGATGGAGATGAACAGGAAGAAGACAAGCAACACTAAATTTAGTGAATAAATGGGAGATTATAAAACATCAGTCACATTTGTGAAATATGGCTTTGGAATAAAACGTAGCTGAAAAAGACTTTTGTTGACTTTGTGGAACTTGTGGGTAGACTGTAAAAATATATCCCCCACCTTATATTTTTAATGTTTAGAAGGACACTAAAAGGGGGGGGGTGGAGTAACTGTAAATATAATCATTTTTGTCCTTATTACTATTTGTATAAAACATTTCATGATATGAACTACGTGTATAGTAAAGCAGGTCTGTGGAGTGGGTAGTCAGGGGTATTTTCAATGGAGGGGTATTTTCAGTGAGCATTGTATATGTTAAAAATGTTAAAGTAAACAAGTGCTTTTTAGTTGTAAGAAATATAGGCTTTATTGTATAACAAGACAAGAAAGACTGGACAAAAGCAAATTTAATATTAATATGCTGTGATTCTGGGCTGTTGGGATGGAGGTGGGGTGTAAAAGTGCATTGATTATATTATATGTAGTATTAAGACATTTTTCCATATTTTTATAATGAAGAATATCTGGATTAATACTCATGGTGTAAGCTATAAACACATTTTTTATAAGCAAATAGGGTGTAAGAATAAGACAACATCAGGAAAGCAATGAAAAATGCTAAGTTTCTTACATTTGCAGAGATAGTAACTTGTTTTATTTTTCAATTAGCAAATGTTCAGTAGCAGTCAAGAAGTCAGCAGCTGAAGGCTGAGTGAAATTAACAAAGCTTCATTACTGAGCACTTGTACATAGAGATGAGCTGTCTGCAGCTGGAAGAAATTAATGAGCATTCTTTGCTGAAGGAAATGTGGCATTTAAAGGTACAGTGGAAAGCAGTTCATTGGAAATTAAAATATGAAACTATGGGAGGTAAATAAAAGATAGCCTCTCCAGCAGCCTCAATACCTTAATGCATTTATCAAAATAGTATACAATTTAGCTTTATTTAAAGATTGCCAGTGCACTTTTTTAGGGCTAAAAGTTAATGTTTTCTGAAAGCATACAAACTGTTTTGAACATTTGTGAGAGAAACAGAGATAAATAACCAACAGCAATCAGTGTAAGTTGGAGCACAGATTGCAACGTTAACCTTAGTATGGTAACATTAATTTTAGGTTAGGTTAGGTTAGGTTAGGTAATGCCTATGGGTGCAGCTGTTGATTTATGGTAATTGCTCCTTTCTGGAGGGTTAAACTTCATTTTTTAACTATGTACATAGCTTTGTGTGTTTGTTCTAATTTAATAGGAGTTGGACTATTTTGAAAATGTATTTAGTTTTTTGTTTGATTTTCATTAAAACAAAATTTCTTGAAAACCATGACATAGGTTCTAATGGAAATGAGAAGAAACAACTGCATAAAAGATTAGCCTGCCAAGCTTTAGAGTATGCATGTAAAACAAAAGTTGGAAATATATTTTCAAAAACTGTTATGTATAATAGGTGGGAATTGTAGTTTTGTATCATAACTGCTATGCTACCAGTATTGTCTTGGAATGTAAATGAACTTATAGGTATAGACTAAAAAGAAAGAGTATTGAATTATGTTAAGAAATAGTCTGCATACAGCAATGCCACAGGAGACACATTTGGAAAGAAATAAGCATGTGGAGTTAAGAAAAGGAGGGATAATTATAGTAATTGCTGGGAGGGGGGCAGTAGTGACTGAAGAGGAAATAAAGACAAAAGTGATATATTTGTGGTAGTAAGGGAGTGGGATTATGCTAATGTGTATTTATATTCCACCAAAAACTGCTATTAGGGAGCTTAAGAAAAAAATGGTAGCAATAATCAGTTTTTAGCAGGGAATATTGCTTATAAGCAGGGGCTGGAACTTGATTTGCAGTAAAGAGAAAGTATTTGGAGCACCTAGAAAAGAAAATATAACTAAAGAGGGTAGAATTCTGAAGAAACTTATGAAATCATTTGGAATGGAAGATATGAATTTAGCGGTAGGAACTTGGACAGCATTTATATATTATTCCCAAGGTACAATAACTGGGCTAGACAAGACAGAAATTATATTTCACATGAACATTTGCATTTATGGAAATCGAAGTCTAAATCCAACCATATTTGAAGTATTGAATATTATAAAATTGATAAAAGAACTGGAAGCTGAATCTTTACAAAATGATAGGAGCAAATTACATTAAACTAATTGGAGATTGTGGGAAGAATACATGCAGAATAATGTTCAGGAGGAAGAGGAGGGCTGAGTTTTAAGGGAAGGCAGGAATTTAGCAATTTATGTAATGTTGGACTGATGATAATTACAAAGAAAGAAAAATATGTGATGCATAGTGTATGTAAATCGAAAATAATGTCAATATGATTTGTTTTATTTTCTGTTAATGTATGTGTGACACCCCTGCACTTGCCCAGTAATCAAGAAGCCTCAATCCTCACCACTAACACCAGTGAGGGTCATGCACATTGGGAGGATGACAAGTACACACACAGTAAAGTACAATTTCCCTTAAGAGCACACAGAGATCACAGTCAGTCTGGGGCTGGTTTCTCCCTCTCTACAGATCCCCAATAAGACTCCCCACTGGCACAGCTATAGGGTTAAGATCTCAGCCGAGCAGTCAAGCTAAATCCTCCAGCACCTTCTCTGTCCAGCCAGTGCTTTGTGTCCCTGCCCAAGTAGCTGACACACACACAAACACACTTTGAGATTTGATTTATATGCAAACACACAAACACTCCTGGGGAAGGCTGGCACAGGTTCACTAGCTATGCCCCCTTCTGCCCAGACTGTAAGGTAGAACCAGCTGCCACAACAACACTTTATCACGTTTATATTACCTCGTCAAAATTTTACTGCATCGAAGCAATAAATGTTGAACACAATTGATTGATGCAGTAAAATATCGAACGAGTATAAAAAAACAAAAAAGAACAAACAAAAAAAAAACTAAAGGGTGTAGGCAGGGGGGCAAGCCCCACTGCACCCTCCCACCCCCGCTACTTATGTATACCAACTCCAAGACCGCACTACATTGAGGTAAATGGAAATCTCCCCCTACGGAGATTTCTGTTTACCTAACCGATATTCTTCGCTTTCAATATTGATGTGCCGAAAATATCAGATTCGATTTTGTCAGCTTGCAACAATACAATATAGATCCTCTTTATCAGATACTATAAGGCCCTTCCCAAAGGGTGACAAATTGTACTGTGTAATGTTACTATTATCCAAATGGTAAGTGTGACCACCAGTGAGGTTATTTAAGAGTGGCCTGTACAGTGTCACCAAATACATATGCAACTATTCTAAGAGCTTAACTATCACTAAACAAACCAGCCACAATTAAAAGGTTTAAATATATTTAATAATAAAGAAAGCACAAGACAATACTGAATAACTCAACACAGTGACAACAGCGTTTAGAATCACAGGAAATACTTTAAAACAACATTGCAGGACAGTCTCACATAAATGCAGAAAACATCTAAACTACTCTTTATTGTATTCCTATCTGTATCTAAGGGATACTATGCCCTAAATGACTTACCTACAGAGCCAGGCAAATACAGATGAGAAGTGCTGATGAGAGGATGTTTCTAGTCCAAAGACAAATACAAAATGTCCAGACTTTCTCTGAGAGATAGTTTTTAAAATAATACACATTTATATGGAGTTAGCTGGATGACATCATTATTTGACACCTCAGCCTTCATTTCCCAGGCTAACAGAAATGTACAATTTTAGCACCTCTGCGTCAAAAATAATTATCTCTTAAAAGTTTGCCTGAAAGTCGTAAAACAGTTACACACTTGAAACCTGTAATTATTTCTCTTTCCAGACAATAGAAATAATTTCTAGCTGCAGACATTCTGTCTCCCAGCCGGGATACACAACATTGTAAACAATTCACTTTTTTTTTTTTTTGAGTTTGCAAGTTAACTTGTTTCAGTAGGGTACACTGTGGTTACATTCTTTAAGCTCAGCACATAACATACAGTTTAACATAACATATAGTTTTCTTACATTTGTAAAACAAGCGTACAAATCCTATTACTATTCACAAATGACATAGAATTGTTTACAAAATTCTAGCTAGCTGGGTTGCCAGCCATCACAACCTCCCCCTCCCGAAAACTCAAGATAGTTTTTCAAGTGACCCTTGAGAAATATTGCTTGATAGGGTTGAGCCTTTCTGGGAATACCTTAACCCATTCCCTGTCTTGAGAGCCCATGTGTGTTGACATTGCTAACCCCACTGCTGTGCTGCACTGTCATATCATATGCTTGCAATTGCAACCCTAGACACAACCTTAGTAACTTACCATTTTGCTGGCTGGCTCAATGTAGCCATGTTAAGGGACTGTGGTCTGTAACTACAGTGAATTTTCTTCCATACAGATAAGGATGAAGTTTCTGCAGTGCTGCACTATGACTAGACATTCCTTTTTTACAGATGCATAGCATTCCTCCCTGGGTTGGAGGCTATGACTGATATAAACCACTGGGTGCTCTTCTCCCACTAAAGAAATCTGGCTAAGTACAGCCCCCTCCACATGATTTAAAGCATCCACCTGCACAACAAATTATTTTCTGTAATCTGGACTGGCTAACACAGGGGGTCCTCCCAAAGCTCCTTTAAGCTTCTGGAATGCCTGCTCACATACTGTGGTCCATGCTACGTTATATGGCCTGTTTTTCCTTGTTAGGTCTGTGAGGGGAGCAGCTGCAGTACTATAACTGAGGACAAACTTTCTGTAGTACTCTGCTGTCCTTAAAATGCCCTCACCTGCTTTTTGGTAACAGGTGCAGGCCAGACCTGAATGGCTTCCACTTTGGCAGGTTCTGGCCTGATCTTAACACTCCCCAATCTATGTCCTAGGTAGGAGACCTCTGCCATACCCACCTGACATTTGCTGGGCTTAATGGTCATCCCTGCCCTCTGTAGTTTGCCCAGCACTTCCCCGACATGCTGAAGGTGCTCTTGCCAGGAATGGCTGTAGATGGCAATATCATCTAGGTAAGCAAGGGCAAAATCCCGTGCTTCTGCTAGGATATGATCTACCAGTCTCTGGAAAGTCGCTGGGGCATTTTTCATCCCAAAGGGCATCTTTGTGAACTCATACAAGCCAAAAGGAGTCACGAAGGCTGACCTCTCTCTAGCACCTGAAGTCAAGGGCACCTGCCAGTAACCCTTGGTAAGATCAATGGTGGTAAGATTATTAACCCCACCCAGCTGCTCTAGGGCTTTATCTGTCCTAGGCATGGGGTAAACATCTGGCTCTGTGTGACTATTTAATTTCCTGTAGTCCACACAGATTCTGGTGCTGCCATCCTTCTTAGATATCAGCACCACTGGGGAGGCCCAGGGACTGCTGGACTCCTGAATTACCTCTAGTTCCAGCATTTCCTGTATCTCCTCCCTCAGAGTCTGTTTAACTCTCTCAGACACCCTATAAGGGGCCTGCCAGTAGGCCTTTGGGGTCCTGTATTCACATGGTGCTACACCAGGTGGGTGCACCCTGATTTCCCAGTGAACATGTCCCCAAACTCCTGTAACACTGCTCGGATTTCTCGAACCTAGGTTAGAGATAGCTGCTGGGACATTGCTACCCCTTCCACTGAGATGTCTGTCCGAGCCTCACTGAGGAGATCAGTCACCAGATCTCCCTCAGGCTCCTCCTGCAATCCACTGCAAATACTCAACACGAAGGCCTCCCTATCATGGTAAGGTTTCATCATATTAACACGGTACAATTTGTGCCCCTGCCTCCTGCCTAGCAGTTCTACCATGTAGTTAACATCACTGACCCATTCCCTATTATATGATCAAAGACACATTCTTTCAAGTGCGTCTTGATCGAACTCGAAAGCACGAAACGGGAAAATACCGAAATGGCATATAAGCAAATTCTTTCCCTGGGAAAGAAATCGCTTGGCCACTTTTGTTATTTTGCCTTTTTTGTCACTGTAGTGCAATCTCGAAGTTGGTATATTTAAGTAGGGTGTGTGTGTGTGGGGGGGGGCAAAGTCCCCCACTTTATGTAATGTTTTAAAGTTTTTTTTTTCTTTTTGGAACAGCGATTGTTTTTCCCTGGGAAAAAAATGCTGTTCTAAGTGCTCGGGATTGTAACCTTTCGCTTACATGAGGTCGATAAGTCAGTGTTTGCTTTTTTAAGCATTCACCGATGTAATATAGACCCCACTGATCTTTATTACCACCTTATGAGATCCCTCCCAAGCTGCCTGCAGCTTGTTGTGTCTGACAGGAATGAGAACCATTACCTGCTGCCCTACAGCATACTCTCTAGCTCAAGCATTCCTGTCATACCAGACCTTTTTCTGATTTTGGGCTTCTACCAGGTTCTCCTGGGCCAAGCCCATGAGTTCCCTGAGCCTTGTCCTGAGGATTAGGACATACAACAGACTCCTTGTGAGATTCACACTCACCCTCCGACTCATCTCAAATTAAATCTAGAGGTCCCCTCACCCTATGCACATACAGCAACTCAACGGGTGAAAAACCTGTGGATTCCTGGGGCACCTCTCTGTAAACAAACAACAGATATGGCAACTACTTGTCCCACTCCCTCTTAAACTGGTCTGCAAATGCCTGTAGCATGGTCTTGAGTGTAGAGTTCAACCTCTCAACAAGATCATTAGTCTGGGGATGGTAGGGGGTTGTCTTTAGGTGCTGCACTCCACAGTGCATTCACAGACAAGCCAGCAGGTCTGACATGAAATTGGCACCTCTGTCAGTCAGTATTTCTTTTGGGAAACCTACCCTGCTGAAAATTTCTAACAAAAAAATTGCCACATTTTCTGCCTCAATGGAGGCCATAGCCACTGCCACAGGGTATCTGGTAGCATAATCTACTACCACCACTAGGATATACTTTTTCCCTGTGGAACTTGGGGTACACAGATGCCACACTATATCTATAGCTACCCTCTGAAATGGCTCCTCAATCATAGGCAAAGGCATCAAAGGAGCTTTCACCTCGTCTCCTTCCTTGCCTACCTTTTGGCACTGCTCACAGGTCCTGCAGTACCCTGTTACATCTCTGGAAATCCCAGTCCAATAAAAGTTCTGCATAATACATCTCTTTGTATGTTTCATGCCCATATGACCTGCAAAGGGAATATCATGGGCTATGGCTAGAAGTGACAATTGGTATTCTCTGGGCACTACCAACTGCTGTATTCTCTCACACTCTAGCCCTCCCTCATGGGTCCACTCTCTGTACAGTAACCCTTTATCCCAGTATACAGATTCCCTTTTCCCTTGATAATCAGGTGCTTCACTAGCTACCTCTATTAGCCTTGTAATGTAGGGTCTGAGAGCTGAGCTTGTCTCAACTCTCTCTATGTAAACCTTCCCAGCTCCCTTTCCACATGAAGTCTGGTATCCTCTGATAGCGGTGCCTCACTGTCAGCCTGGGTACTACTACTCAACTCTGCCCTTGCAATCACTCTGTCCAAGGGAACATCTGTACCCACAAGCACCTGTGGCTCACCTTCAGTCCCAGTGCTACAGGGTAGCTCCCTCCCTGAAGTAACCACCTTATCAGTCCTGGCTGCAAGTGTGCAGTCTGTCTTGGTGTCCCCCAGGCTACCAGACCCACATGCTTGTCTCCAAGCCTGACTGCTTGTAACTGCATGAACACATGTAAGGCTATTTAAGAGTGGCCTGTACAGTGTCACCAAATACATATGCAAGTTCTCTAAAAGCTTAAATATCTCTAAACAAACCAGCCACAATTAAAAGGTTTAAGTATATTTAATAATAAATAATAATAGCAAAAGACAATACTCAATAACACAACACATTGACAACAGAGTTCAGAGTCACAGAAAGTGCTTTAAAACAACATTGCAGGACATTCTCACATAAATACAGAAAACATCTAAACTACTCTTTTACTGTATTCCTATCTATATCTAAGAGATACTATGCCCTAAATGACTTACTTTCAGAGCCAGGCAAATATAGATGAGAAGTGCTGATGAGAGGATGGTTCTAGGTCCAAAAACAAATACAGACTGCCCAGACTTTCTCTGAGAAATAGTTCTTAAATTAATAATACTCATTCCTGCTGGGTTAGCTGGATGACATCACCATTTGATACAGCTGCCTTCAGTTCCCAGGCTAACAGAAACTTAAAATTTTAGCACCTCTGTTGTCAAAAATAATTATCTCTTAGACGTTCGCCTGGAACTGGAAGTCGTAAAACAGTTACACACTTTTAACTATGAAACCTGTAATTATTTCTGTTTCCAGACAATAGAAAGAATTTCTAGCTGCAGATGTTCTGTCTCCTAGCTGGGATAAACACCATCGCAACAATTCACTTATTTTCTTAGAGTTTGCAAGTTAACTCTGTTCTTTTCTAGTAGGGTACACTGTGGTTACATTCTTGAAGCTCAGCATATAACATGCAGTTTAGTATAACATATAGTTTTCTTACATTTGTAAGACAACCATACAAATTATATTACTATTCACAGATGACATAGAAATATTTACACAATTCTAGCAAGCCAGGCTGGCAGGCTTCTCACAGTATGTTTGCCTGTGTCTTAAATGATAATTTCATAGGTTCATAGGAAAATACTAGGCTATTGGCCTGGAAGCCCTTATAAGCCTAGCCAAGAATTTCACCTATGTTCCAATGTTCCAATAACTTAATAAAAGTATTTTAAAAAAAGTATACTTCTTGCTGACCTGATGTTCTTTATTTTATTTATTGTGATTTGTTTACCAGGAAAGTCCGACTGGGCTCACAGGGTATCCATTTTCAGCAGTGGCCTGGGGAGAAAATCTCCAGGTTAAATCACTAAAACTATTCTACAAATTATCATACATTACAAAATTATTGCAAAAGACATTTTACATCACTTTGCAAACTCATATAAACATATCACATTAAACATAACATAATATAATAATATTATGAAAAACGTAATATAGTAATAAAACATTTTTGTTTACAAATATTATACAGCAGCAAAAACATTTTCTATATGAATAGTGAGTCTGAAATAAAAGATATGAATAGGAGATCTTAAGAAGGATGTGTGTCTGTCCATACATAGAAACTCTGGAAGTGCATTAGAGTAAAAGCAGATATCAGAAATGTGGTATAACCTCAAAGCTATTACTACACAGATAAAGAAAAGATAAGAAACTCAGTCTTACTTGCTACAGTCTGTACAATTATGGTTTCACTCATATGCAGGCTTGTCATGCATGTGCATGTGTACCAAGAGGAATTATTTTTTTGCTGCCTTATCACAGAAGACAAAAAAAATATATAATTTGAACATTCTGTTCTGAATGGATCGTTTGAATATTCTGTTCTTTTGTCTGTAGAAAAATAATTTCTTTTATTTCTTCTTTCTAAAATTTTTGGGAAATATTTTGTAGTCATATGTGGTTTTGTTATTGACCAGTTCACCCCTTGTAGAAACACAACTTTTATTTTTTTTGCTTAATGTTACATTGAACATCTAGCTGTGTAAAAATCTGTAGACTTTACAAATGATATTGTACAAATGTACCTCACAAAATAATTTGTTTTTTCCTTCTGAAAAAGGAAGATGTAATATGCTGCTCCTGTTTTATTCAAATGATTGGTGCCACCCATGTGTTGACCATGCATTGTGATTTCCTGATGAGGATAGAGGACAGTAGTTTACATTTTCAGTTTGACTCAGGAACAATAAAATAGTAGTTCTTCAAGTCATTTTAAATGATATGCAAGATGTATTTTAAGGAGGACAACAATAAGATAGTGAGAGAAATAGAATGATGGTGCACAATGCAAAAAAAAAACTGTGAGCTGGTTGAACTTTCATATACAAATTAGCTGAGTAGCAAAGCTAGATGACTTTGCAACTTTGAAACTTAAAGAGGATTTTCCTTTTTCTCTGTGGTAGCATGACCTCAGAGTTGGCTACATTTTTAAGTGATGGTGGGGGTTTAGGAGGTACAGCCCCCATACATAAGTGTTTTATGATGGGTTATCCACAAAGAAAACAAAATTTGGTTGTTTTATCTTCAGCCAGCATTTTCTACTTCTAGGACTTTTGTCATGTTGAATTTTAATAGATCATTCTACAGTTCATTAAATTGAAATAGTGTTAAAAGAAGGAAGGAAACATTACTTTTCTGAAAGTACAGTGCACAATAGAACTAGCACTGACTTCAAAAAGGCAAAATAAATAAATAAAAATTCCATCAGGCACATCCAACAAAAGGGCAAGTGTCAAAGCTGAAATACATACATTAGTTGATAATATACCTTTTTGGATAATATACTTAGTAGAAATGAGACATAGGTGTTTAAAAATTAAATATTAAATATAATTATGATATATATTTGTTTATGCATTTATCTCATGGATAAGTAAAATAGGTCATCTGGTGCCCCCTCAACCCAAGGTTGAGGACCAAGGACAAAAAATAAAAAGATCTTCTCGAAGTTCATAGGTTCATAGATTAATGGGTATTTACTAGACAGTCTGCAGACCATTACAAGCTTAACCAAACAAAAATCCATATTCAAGACTCCTATAAGGGAATTGGAGGCCATCTTAAAGAAGAAGGTGCCTAGACGGTGGTTGTTTTATTTGTTTGGAATTGGAAGAAAGGAAGTAAGACTGTTGGTGCCAGAAAAAGTAATAAATTTGTATTTGGGTGGTTGGGATAAGAGGTACACAACTATGGTTTGGAAGGATAGAGTTTCACAGAGGAAGGAAGAGAATAGGAAAATGAGATCTGTACTTTTCAGAGACACCTAAGTATACAAGAAGGGAGAGTTGGAACGCTTAGAGTTCTTAAGCATTGATACATGTTGACAGCATATTACACGCCGGGGATTAATTTGATTATATATGGGCGAAGATAACAAACATAGAGGCAGCAATTAGATGTAATTTGGAACTTTATTTGTGGGGTAGTTTCATGCTTAGGTTTTAATTTGATATTTTCACTTACTGTATTATGATTTTGATGGATTGTTTCGCTAGTACTGTTTGTCTTTTTTTCTTGACAATGATGAAAATGTTTGCACTATGTTGATACTTCTTTCCTGTATGAGACATAACATAAATAAAAAAGCATAAACATATTCAAATGTTACCTCCAGCCTCAAGGAGAGCAAGACAAGCTAGAATGGGGAATTTGAGGCTACCTATTCAATTATCTAGCTTTACATTGAAGATGGCAAGTGAGTGCTTTATATGCAGTGGAAGTTTGTTTCAGAGGAAAAGGATATGTTGTGATTAAAAAACTATTACTATGTCATATCTTATTTATCTGTTGATTAAGGTTTAGCTCCTTTAACCAGATATTTGAGATACTATTTGTTCTGTGAAGGAATAGGAGGTCAGAGGGTGTTGGATCTTTCATGGCTTGAAAGGCTCGACACAGATCTCTATGGAGGAGTCTGTAAGAGATAGTAGTCATTTTAAAGTAACACTGAATTGTAAATAGTTTCTGTACTATATACATACCTAGTGGTCATTGTCTATATAAACTTTGTCACTCACTATACTATATTATACATGAAAACAATAACAGTATGCCATATTTATAACAGCCTGTCAGTCTCGGGTCATGGCTGAAAATGGATTGTGAATTAACATACAAACCCAGTCAACAAAGATAATAAATACATACATATGTATTTATAAACATAAATAAAGCCTGTGGAAAGGCTTAAATTAAATAGGTTAAGTAGGGGTTCTGACAATGCCGTATTTGGCACTGATAGTCAGGGCTCATGGATGAGGTGTTCTTAGCTTTTGGGAGGGTTGCTAGAACTTGTTCCATAGAACCTAAAGGAGGGATGTCTGGGATTGTGGAATCTGTGGAATAGCTATAACTGTGTAAAAATAAAATATGAGTTAAAATTTGTCTGCTAGAATATTATCTATTTCTACTGGATTAGTAATGTGCAGTATTATTGTGGACTAGCTCTGAGCATTGTTAGATGTTAATTTTTTTTTGCTTCCTGACATAGCTAAATAAAGATTTGTAATTATTTTTATTTTAGTGGCTATTTTAAGGTCATACTCAGCTTTCAGCTTCCTAATAGCTCTCTTGTTTGCTTAGGTGTGCTGTTAAGATAAGTAGAATGAGAACTCTTATAAGCATTATGCTATTTCTTTTTTTCTTATATAATTTATTTATATGGATTTTCCACAATATGGGTTTGTTTTTATATTTCTCAATGTGTTTTGTGCAGATGGGCAAGACCTTATCAACACAGCTATTTAAGTAGGAGTAAGAAGTCTGAGGTATAGGTAGCACGTTTAGCAGTAGAATCCATCTAAGGATAATTACAAAAAAATGTATTTAGGTCTTCAGGTAACTACAGAAGGTTTGCTTTTGAGAAGTCCCTAATCACAACAGTATTTAAAGGGGATGTGCCATCAGTTTTAAATGAAAATGTTACTAATTTGTGGTATGATTTATAAGGAATGATACATATGGAGATGTGCATGAAGTAGTAATAGTTGTGAGGACTCTATCAAAGATATTGAAGGAACCTTAGTAGGATGGTTAACTATTTATAAAAGAGAATTAGTATTTATCATGTCGAGGAAGGGTTGGGCATGTGAATACTGGCAGTGCAGGTCAGTGTGTTTATTGATGGATAGCTGAAGTCCTCCAATAGAAAGGTGTTGCATTTAATTGGGATTTCAGCTAAGGTTTTAAGATAGTTAAAATCTCAGAAGTGGAGATAGATGATGTTCTACAGCTAGCTATGAAGTGTTAATTAATTTTATTTATTGTGGTTTGGATAGCTAGGTGTTCATTTGTGGTGCCTGGAGGAATCTGCTGAGAGGTAATGATATTCTTGACAAATACTGATACTTGCCGACAACTGGCAGTAGGTCCAAGTATATGACAGGTACTATACCCATGAATAGAATAGAGTTATTTTATTGCTTTGAAACCATGTCTATGCAACTACATGTATATGAATGTGTTCAAGTTGCAGGAGATCCTCAAGTTCAGACTTTGTACCTGGGTAAGATGCTGTCTTTGTCCCACCCTGTTAACAGCTTTGTTAAAATGCATCAATTCGTGCATGAGTTGAAGTGTTAAAGCTTGTGATACTTGTACTCGAATGCAGTATCATTCATTCATTCTCCTGTTTCACACTTTATTATAATCATCACTGATATTAAGACAAGGTAGAAAATTGGAGAAAGAAAGAATGAATGAATGAAAGAATGTACCTTCTTCACCCCTTTATATTTTTTTCATATTAATACAGGACATGGTATACAAACTCTGGTCAGTTTCTGTGAGGTAAGCATTGTTTTTATTTTTCACTTTTTAATACTTAAAGCAATTAGGTGTGTGTGAGGGGGGCTCTGAATGGCAATAGCAAATTATAATACGTACATTACTGTGATTAGGGGAGGGAATGTGTGGCTATGAATGACAGCAGAAAATTGAAACACATTACAGTGGATATTATTTCTTTCATTTTCCTCATAGCCATATAGGTGACTGCAGAAAGCAGCTCTTACCTTCAGGGATTTTTTTTTTCTCTTTCAGGTAAGCTTTTTTTGACAGGCAGAGCACCAGATGCTGATATACCTATAGGCAGTGGTAACAGTGAACACTGTTCGTAGCAACAATTTGTTCAGTTGTATTTTCTGTTATAAATATAATGATTGGGGTAAGTGGTTGTGGCTGTGAATGACAACAACATATTGAAATGCATTACTGTGATGAATATTGTAATTGAAGTGGTATTTATGTATGCCATCATGTTGATACTATAGTCATTACAGTGACTGATGTCAGTGTGTGTGTGTGACTATGAATGACAGCAGCAGACTGAAAATGAAATACATTACCATGACCAATATAATGTAAAAATGGGAAGGGGGGTTATGGTTCTGAGTGACAGCACCAAATTGAAATGTATTACTTTGGCCATTATTTTTTCATTTCACTACAATCACAGAGGTGATTGCTAAATGCAGCTACTGGTGCCATTAATCACTGTACATGTTCTGTTATATTCAGGGTGGCTTTTCT
This sequence comes from Protopterus annectens, assembly GCF_019279795.1. Taxonomy (NCBI): domain Eukaryota; kingdom Metazoa; phylum Chordata; order Ceratodontiformes; family Protopteridae; genus Protopterus; species Protopterus annectens. The sequence continues at coordinate 1,580,641,229 of NC_056725.1, forward strand.
GTTGGAGGTATTTTTGTTTTTACTTTTAGGATACCAGATTGTTCCTTTAATTGCCTAACTACCCATCCATAAGCTGGTATTCCTTCTTAAGACCTTTTTTCATAAATTTCTCAGTTTATATACAAGTATATATGGTGTAAGACAGTACAATCTTGGAGTTGCAATACACAAGTAGGGAAATGTACTACCAACCCCTTCCCCGGATGGGCTTGACATCTGCAGAAATAATGTTCCTAGATGTAACCTTAATGAATAAGACCAACATCACAAAATGGACCATTGGTTACTTATTTTCAAAGCATGTAATTTGACATAAAAGACTCTTGTTGTCTATCATGTAATACTTCTGGTGATATAATATTTGTGATTATTGTTAGTGATTTGTAATAGCCTTACCATTCACTGCTCCCTTTAAAATTCATTTATTAAATATGTTGCTTTAACAGAGATCATCAAAAGTTTCACAAAACGTCAAGGCACAAGATAAAGGTAAAGAAGATATTCTAAAGTAAACACAAAGCTTTGGTAGAAAAGGGTAGAAAATTCAAATTAACAACCAGAGGGTTTTATTTATTAATTCCATACCCAGAACTGCTGGGGAGACCTTAGACAATGCACTAATTAGTAATAACCTTCTTGCTTTTATTCCTGGTTAACTAGCATGGTAAACATTTAGTTCAACTTATAAACAGTAAACATGTTTTTCTTATTACAGTCCCATGAACAATCAGATATAAAATATATATAATTTAATATGTCTAATTGTTATTAATATGTATTTTTTTCCTAAAATTTATGTATTTGTTTGTAGCCCATCTGTTCATCCATCCATCTTTCCTTTATTCCACTTTCTAAGTTAATAGTCCTAGTGAGGGCTGAGATGGTAGCGAATTTAACTGGGCAGACAAGACTTCCTTATCCCCAGCAACAGTTCATAGTTCACCCTCAGGCAATCTGAGCAATATAATGTCTTCATCATGTGTTGGTCTTCCCTGTCTTTGCTGTGGGCTGTGCTTGTATCATCATTTATGGGAGGTAGCCATACCACCTCAACTGGCTTGTTTCACTCAGAGCAGCAGTGGCTGTATTCCTAGATTTTCCTGGATTGTTACACTGCACTTTGTCCTGGAAACTATATTCAGAAATCCTGTGAAGGAACCTAATTGTGTAGCTTGTATGTCTAACGTTAGCCTTTTGTTCACTACCCAAAACTCATGCCTATACATGAGGATGAGGACATAAGTTAACTGGCATATTGAGAACTTCATCCTCTGATTTAATACTTAGGTCACCACTGCAGTCCATTACAGTGTCTGCAGTCCTGCTGCCACTTCTCACCGCCAAAGGAAAAAATCTCCTGATTCTTTCTACCCTTATTTTTGAACAAGACTCTAGGGAATTACATTCCTCCACTTGAGGTATCTGCTCTTTCCTCTTCTGCAGAGAGCAGTTCACTTTTTTTCCTGGGAGAGAACTTTGGCCTCTTATTTGGAGGTGTTAATATTTCTCCATTTGCTTCATTTTCAGCAGTGATCTCCTCCATTGCATGGTGAAGAATTTATTTTGTATCACACAGTCATCTGAGGCTAAGAGAGCAGAGAGCAAACATGCAACTTAGACTTCCAGACTACATACTCTTCAGACCTTCCAAGAGGCAAGACAAAATGCAAACAAAATCCTATTCCAACCTCCATTATATCCAACATAATGCAATGAACTTTTGTTTTGCACATGTAGGGATCAAACAACTAAACTGTGATAAAAAGTAATACTTTATACACATTCCTTGTGCAGATGGCTATGGGTGATGAACCTCTGATGTTCCTGCATATTATAAGTCAGACAGCTGTAGTAAGCTGTCTGACTTACAGTATACAATACAGATAGCTTTAGTAAGTTTGATAGGGCTAAAAGGTGCACAGGACTTACAGGTATTAATACACATAAATAAACCTACATACCTAAGGCACCTCTAGGAGGATTGTTTCTGGGGCCTGTCCAGCTCTGACCCTTCATGTGAGACACTGTAGAGGTGCCACTCACTCTGAGAGAAGCAAGGAACTCTTCTATTTCTTTGAGAAGTGGTACAATTGATGGCTCCCACCTGTTACCCTGCCTTCCTTTACCAGGAGTTGTGCTGTTTATTGGGTAGCATGTATAATATGGAAAATACCATTTAATAACCATGGTTGTGGCCACAGTCCATATTAATGTTCATCAGGATATAATCTCAGGTTCATTCCAGTAGGGCTGATGAACTGCATTCAGGACAGATGTGTCATCCAGGAAGATAATGGGCCTGAAGCAGTAACTCATTCTCTGCATCTGAGAAGTTGGGCTAATGTGTGGATTTCCCAGCAGATTCAACAATGTGCTTCTGCTTGCCCTGTTTTTCAGGCATTGCTCTGTTGCTATAGTATACAGTGTAATTAACAGCCTTGGTCCTGCATTGTTCTGACAAATCCTAACACCACCTGTATCATCCTTGGTCATATAGCAGGTTGTTTGTGTACCTAATAGTTATATATATATATATGTATCCACACACTTTAGTTTATTTATTTATTTATTTAACATTTGTTAACTGGGAAGGTCCGACTAGGTTCCACAGATCCTGTTTTCAGCAGAGGCCCAGGGAGAAATGCTCCAGAAGCATGTCTTTAGAATGTGGGAGGAAACCGGAGTACCCGGAGGAAACCCATGCAAACGCAGGGAGAACATGCAAACTCTGCACAGAAGGCACCCCAGCCAAGAATCGAACCGGAGAACTTCTTGCTGTGAGGCAACAGCATTAACCGCTGCACCACTGCGCCACCCAATGTTAGTTAATGTCAGGTACATAGTTTTATGGAGCAGATGTCCCCACAAAAGAACTGCATACCATTGCAACTGATCAGGGTGATATGACCCTTCTTCCCAGTGTTAATAATGCTTTTATACTGAGTTGTGTGAAGTGTACACCGCACTCAGATGTATTTACTGAAAGAGGTATAATATGCACTGTATGAATGCCTTGAACTGTACTTTGTATATGTGCTGCCATCAAGCTTAACTATCTGGCAGCCCAGAAATTGCTGTACACTTAAAATCCCCTTCTCAATGAACCTTTCCCAATACACTTAGAAATACAGATAATATGCATTTTATTATGTCATTAGGTTGAAAGCAGTTAAAGGCAGCCACAGTACAAATGAATAGACTTGTAAAAAGTAACATTTATATTGTGCAAGCAGAAATATTTTTCCTGAAAGAATCTGCTGAAGTTAACTTTTGGCAGGTTCCAAAATCTATACTCTACAGTTTTCTACCATAGTAAGATGAGGCTCTCTTCCTGCTGTTGTGCTTTTATTATACAGATTCACCTGGGTGGGTGCAATGATCATATTAATTAGAGTTCAACTTTTTTTTTTTTCTGTGTCACGTAATTTGCTTAATGAGCATACCTGCTAATGACTGTGCTCATATCCTCTCAATATAGTGACATGCCTATGTCATTGTAGGCAGCATTTCGCATACACAATCCACTACATGGCTCTTAAGAGTAGATTTGTAGTTTCACATAAATATATCTCTAAATCAAGTCACTGTACTGCCTAACGTCTTATTGGCATACACAGAAATACAGGATTGCCATGCATAACACCTTAAAATGCCATTCTGAACCATGATAATATAGTGCCTATCATTTCTGAGACCACTGAAATGATGTGCCTCTCAATACCCGTAATTCTGCTGCAGATGGGACACTTGAGAAATTATTTGGATGCCAGTTTTTTGCTATTTTTCACTGTGTTTCTTCAAGTTGAGACGTCATGGCTGGAGAAGGAGAAATTAGTGCTCCTTTTATAGGTTCATAAGTGAATATTAGGCTAACTACCCAGAAGACCCATTTTAAGCCTAGCCAATAAGCTGAGGTCAGAATCAAACCCTCTACCTTCTGTCTATAAGGTGAAGACCTTAGCCATGATACCAAACCCAACCCCTAGTGAGGACAAAGAGGAGATGTGAAAGGGAGCCCAAAATATTTTTGGACTTCCTCCTTAAGGATTACTACTAAAGGCTTCTGCAGGAGTGCTGTAAAAGGCCTCAGTATAAGAATGAAGCCTGGAATAGTTTAGACCTGGCTGTCTGTCATGCAACTGGCATACCATGCATATGGAAACAGTGCCATCATCATTACAGTGGCATGAGGCGCCACAGTCCTGACCTCCTAAGCTGATTGAAGGATGAAGATAAACAGCAGTCATCATCTCTGCACTGTAAATATAACTTATCTTAGCTGCTCATATAACCTGCCACTGCCTGCCATCCAGAAATATTACCCAGTGCTCTTTTAATCAGTATGGCCCCTGAAGAAATTTAAATTAATTGGAAGCTGCATAGGAGTAGGAGGAGATTGAAGTACTTATGAGAGAACTGGTGGGTATATTTGCTTTAGACTGAACAACTTGTAATATTAACAGTAGAAGAGATTCATTCCCAAATAGTATACCTTTCAGGAATTACTGCAGGTTTTGAGATAACCGCCATAGGCCAAAGGTAGCAGTATGATTGTTGAATGTCAGTGCAGTGTCTGAGCATGCATCTTGTCATGTACTTGGATGAGTGTGTCAAGCTCCCACATTAAGAAGACACCTTTGGATGCACTCTCCCCATCCCCATTTGTGTTATCATGAAATGTTTCGGTTGAGATTTCTGTCTCTTTATACTAAATACAATGTTAGATGGGGAAATATGTATGATCAGCATTTTTGGGTAGGTGGACATCTATGTCAATAAAGTCTTTTCCTTTGTTTATAAGCCGTGAGTGAAATGTATGTTTGAGCAACATGTGTATATAAATTTGTTTCAGACATCTTTACTGCATCTCTTTTGGTTTGTTTCAGTAGCTTATCACATTAATCCTCAGTCTGTCAGAATGCCGGTAAGGATAACTGTTGGTTCAGGTCCCCCCTCTAAGTTGTATATGCCAATGGCCATATCAGCTTGTGAACTGTTTTTTGGTCCTTCAAGAATATTATGTCTAAGTGTATCATAATCAAAATGTTCATCAGCTTCAGTTTTTCATTGTATATGTACCTCTGTCTTCCCAGACCTCTTTGCTGCTTTTCTTTCTATCACATACATTTATTTTGTTTCTCTCCTGTTATTTTACATGACCTGCACCCATCCCTCTGGTAAGGTTTTTACACCCGCCCAGTAGCAGCGCCATCACCAACACCACAACCATCTCTACCTGAAGCACCCAGCACATGGGGGGTCCCAGACTGTCACAGTCACCTCCACATGTCCTGCCGTAACTGTACCACCTGCTTCAGGTAGCCATGCATCAGATGTTGGGACAGTTATACTCACCACTAGCAGTGTCAGTGAAGGTGATACCTTTGCCTCCCATCGACAGCTTACAGACATTGTAGGAGGGATTATTGACAGTAGGTGGGATGCCCGACTTGAATAGATGAAAAACCTCCTCTGGTAACTCATTGAGTCGCATTGCTGTCTTTCACAGCTCTTCCATCTGTGACTGTACCCAGGGTAATGAGTAATCTCCCACTGGGTTGCAACTAGCAGATACTTTAACTGCAGAAACTCCATCCTGTATCCCATCTTGGTGTTTCTCTCCCTTTTGTATTCATGTCAACCCCTGTTGGTTGTTCAGTCTTCCCCTTAGTATTGTCTTTCTTGGAAATAAAACTGAAATGAACTCTACAAAAATGTAGATAACAGCAACGAGAAGCCAAAAATATGTCAAACAAATGAAGACTAGCAGGTTACATGAACTTGTAAAAATGGATTTTACTAATACATAAGCTTTTGAGCAACATTATCCTTTTTCAAATGTATACAATGAAACTCTTCGCAGTAAGCAATTTTATTAGTTCTATCATACATTGATTAATACAGTTATTAGTACATTAACATGAATGAGATGCAAATCCTAAGTTTTAGTTACATTGTAAATACTCATTGTAACATAAAACCCTCTAACATAAAAACTAATTATATCCAAGCAACCTAATTACATGAAGGAAAGAAATTTTGTGTTATCTTCATAACATATCTATGAAGCAAGTTTTTAAATAACATAAAAAGGTGCCACTGCAGGATATCATTTAAAATAAAGTCACTTAGAACTACCTGTAAAATGTCCTGCCTGCAAAAATTCTAATCAAGAATATAAGTGACATTTGCTAAAATGGTCAAAATAAAGAAGGAAAATACAGAAACAATAGTTAAAATGAAGCAAAGCTCACAAGCTTTATGGTTTAAATTGCAGTCAGAAGTAGGACTGTAATTTTAGTAATATTTTTTCTTCTTTTCCTTAATTGCTATGCTTTATTACAATTACTTATTCCCTTCACAGATGACAACAACAAAGACATAAGAATGATGCCAGCAGCACAGAAAGAGACTACAGGCTGATGTACAGTTTGTACTCTGTCTGAAGTGTGTAAGTCACATGATTCCTTATCAGAAAGAAGCTTCTTGACTGACTATAGAGAAAGAAAATGTGACAGCTTGCATGAATAAAGATTTTACAAGCAACAGAGCACATGATAAGCAACATTCAGCCTGTATAACAAGTCTTCCACGTAGCTGAAATGAGTAGCCTTTCAGTATGCATGTTAATCTATGAATCTTTTTGTGGCAGGAACTGCACCTGGAAGAAAAGAAACTGTAACGGACATTTAAGATACCTGTCTGTGCCATATATTCTGCTATTTTTTTTTTTTTGAGAAATAAAATATATTTTGATCTAAAACAAGACATCTTATTCAATAACTAGCAGCTGAACAAATGCAGACAAAAATAAGAGATAAAATATAGATTACTAATTTCTTTCCACCTTAAAATGAGATTGATAGAAAATGTAGTATTTACGGTATGACTTCACTCTGATTCCAAAATAGATTGAAATTTTGCTATACCATTAATTGACTTATTAACATAATTATTTCCCAAGGTGTTTCTGTCATTTTTTTCAATGGTTGAAAGGCCTTCAGTATGGTTAGAGTCTAAAGCCTGCTTGTAAAATTCACTAGGTGTCTCACCACCTCTTGATATGTATCAAGTACTTAAGTACTCAATGAACCAAACCTTCATTCTTCCTTACTAAATCAGTTATATCCATGAATTGCTATGTATGCAACCTCTTCTGTATTATAGTCTATGTACCTAATTAACCAGACATTCCTACCAAACTCAGGATGGCAAAAAAATAATACTACAGGTACTACTGTTCTGGCACCAGTATACCACTGGGCATTGATGTATTTCTAAAATGGCTTTGATCAACAGCTTAATTTCAACTCTCCCAGTATGAAAATAAAAACTGAGAAAATGGAGCCAGCAAAATTGTCATTTTGGGTAAAGTAAAGTTACTGCCTAGTAAGTATACTGCCTGGATGCCAGCAAAGAAGAAATTTAGAGTACCTGAAAAAAGAAGAAAAAAAAAAAAAACAACCAGAAAGGGTAATGAGCAGACACTGGTTGGGAGTAATCCTGCAGCTGCTCAGCACAAAGCAGTTCAAGCTTCAGCTTTGGTGCAAGAGATGACTTCCAATACTTTAGAGGAAAACATAAACCATGTATACTCAGAAATGATTTAAATAAATGAAACATTGAAAGATGCATCAATTCAAATAACAAAAGGCAGGAAAAAGTAGAAGAAGCTTTAACTAGCTATTCTAATGAACTGATAAAACTGCAAAAATCAGATGTTGAAATATAGAAAAGGCTGTCTGAGTATGAGCTATTTTACAAAAATAGTAGTAAAATCAAGAGAAAACCTGAAGTGAAAGCAGAGAAAACCTGAAATTTTCTGCTGTACAAGAGAAACTGGAAGGAACAAACTGTATTAATTTTATGAAAGAACGAACAAGGGAACTGGGCTGGTGTTCCACAGCAAGATTTGTTAATTGAAAGGGCACATTAAGTGTAAGCTCCAAACCTGGCAATGAGAAAACAGGCAAGACCTATAATACTAAAAATGTAATCATACAAGCAGAAACAGTTGATGCTGAAAAAACTCTGGTAGAAGGGCAAATTATTAAAAAATAGTGATATAACAGTAGCAGAAGAGAAGCAATTTTATCCCAGCAATTACTGAATGTTGAGGGGCATGTGCAAGATACAAGCTGCTGTATCCAACTGTCTTTGGTATGTTTTTCCTGGAGAATCAATGACATTTTTGGATGCAGGCTAAGGTGATAATGAAATAGTTTATCCAATGAAAAGTGAACCAGCAGGCAGAAGACTCTGCTTGTCATTATTCTGATAATAAATATCATACAGAGACCTTGCCAGTGAATCCATTCCATTGTTCCAAGTGAAAATGCTTGAGAGGCAGAAAAAAGGAGATGGCTAGAAGAAGTAGTACCTTGGACTTGAATCAGAGTCTGGTGTTAGAAGATGAAGATGATTCAGAAGGTGACCAGCAACACTGAAATTAATGAATAAGTGGGAGACTATAAAACATCAATCATATTTGTGAAGTATGGCTTTGCAAGAAAAGTGGCTGAGAAAGACTGGATTTTTATTGACTTTGTTAAAATTGTGAATGGACTGTAAAACATACAGTACTACTTTGTGTTATTAATGTTTAGAAGGAAACTAAAGGGGAAAAATGTAACTGTAAACAATATTTGTTCTTATTAGTATTTGTATAAAAAATTCCCTGATATGTAAACAGCATGTTATATTGTAAAGCAGTTTTGTGTAGGGTACAGTCTGGGGTATTTTACAAGTGTGGGGCGGTCTTTTTAGGGACTGTTATATATGCTACAGATATTAAAGTAAAAAATCACTTTTTCTTAGTTATAAGAAATATAGCTTTGCTCTATAACAACATAAGAAGGTCTGGACAGAAGCAAATTTAAGTTAATACAATGTTGTGATCTTAGGCTGCTGTGGTGGGGGTAGGGAGGGAGTAAAAGTGTACTGATTATATTATATGTTGACTTAAGATAACAATTCCCCATGTTTTTGCAAGGGTTTCTAGAATAATGTATTGGGCTTAACCTATAAATATTTTAGTAAGCAAATAGGCTTGAAAATAAGACAAAATGATGAAGGGCATGACAAATGCTAAATGTCTTGCATGGAAAGATATTAACTTGTTGTTTAGACATTAAGGCTGCAGCTGGTGGCAGTTGTCCAGGGGAGTTTTGTACATTGTGTTATGAGTGAAATGTATAAAGATTCCCACATTGGCAGAGTTGATCTGTATGCCAGTGGAAGCAATTAATGTTGAGAATGCTGAGAGAACACAAAATGTAAAGGTACAATGGCAAGTTCAGTAAAAAATAAGGTCTGAAATTATGGGAAGTAAATAAGAAATGTTATCCTCCTCAGCAGCCTTATTGCTGTATTTAATAGAACAGTGCACAATTTACATTTTTTAAAGGCAACCAGTGCACTTTTTCTTAAGATTTAATGCTTTCTAAAAGCATGCTCGCTGTTTTCACATGGGGTGGTAGAGCTATGCAAAGAACAGACAGCAATCAGTGTAAGTGGGAATACAGGCTCTAATGCACTTTAGTGTGGGTAACCTTCGTTTACATTATGTAATTCCTATAGGTGCAGCTTTTGATTTTGGGCATTTGTTACTATCTGGATGGTTAAATTTCATTTGTTGAACAATGTACATAGCTTTGTGTATTTATTCTAAATTAATATGGGATGGCATTCTTTTTAAAATGTATTCAGCTTTTTGTTTGAAGGCTTTCATTAAAGCAAAAAGTATTTTTTTTCAAACACCTTTACTGAATTATCACTCGTGACTTAGGCACATTTACATTCATATAAAACTAATTAAACAATAGTAAGATAAACATTATACTTCACATATATTGCTATATATCATGTAACTTAAGCAATATTACATAAATTATTCAATTCCTGCTTTTTTTTTTTTGAATAAGAAACATTTTTTATTAAACCATTACTTACTGCATAGGCAATCATACATTTATATAAATAAAACAAAACACACAGATACAATGCTAGTTGCAAGCATTTTACATCACAAACCATACTGGCACACTCCCAGTTGCAAACATTATACCTCACTTATAATCTACCGAATTTTTCTCACTCAAACATTGCATAGCTCATTTCAGTCCTGCTGCCTTTTAACCCTCATTCCTCCCTTTATGTATTTTTCCTACAATTCCCATGTTTTCCTATGTAGTTTGCTATTACCCCTTTCTAAAGATCTCAATTCCAGTTGTGTTAATGCAGTTACTATATTCACTATTTCCAGTATAGTTGGTTTGGATTTTGATTTCCATTTTCTAGTAATTTCTTTTTTGGCAGCCACCATTATTAGAAATAGCAAGGCCTTACCATGTCTAGGCAATTCTGATTCTGCATTATAGCTCAGAAAAAAACATCTCCCTTGTCAGACCAATCTGCCCACACAGCATCTCCGACAGTGCATCCCACAGCAAATTCTTAAAGTCCACCAACTCACTGCACTCCCAGAAAATATGTTCCCAATTACCTCTTTCTTGCCCATCACTCCTCCAACATTTGCTGTCTCCTTGAGGAAAAATCCTCTGGAGTCTACTTGGGGTATAAAAATATCTTTGTACATATTCCCAGGCAAAATCCTAAATCTTCTAGATTTTGTTGCATATTTAAGAGACATACATATATTCTCCTATTGTTTTTGTGAATTGCTTATCCCAATCTTTTCTAACCTCCTCTGATTGATGTTTACAGTTATCCTGCAATATTTTATATGCTTTACTAATTATTCCTTTTTTAATGGCAGCGTATGTTCTAGATTCTGTTAAAAACTCTAACAGTGCTGGTCTTTCATTTAGAACTCCTCTAGTTCTTTCTCTTTGTCTATACTTTGATATCGAGTCATGATAGGGAAGGCAATCTCTAACCTGCAATCCAAATAAATTCTTGGCGTATTCCCATTCTATCATCTTTCCCCCTCTAGTAATTTGTTCCCAGTACCTTGGTTCCTTTGCCAGTTTTCTCCAGTAAATTCCAGCCCCCTTGAAAAAGGTGACATGTTCAAATAGAAATGAGAAGAAACTACTGAATAAAAGATCAGCCTGCCAAACAGTATGTGCATACAGAGCCTGACCATGGTCAAATGAGGCCACAGGCAGGGTAATGGATCACCCCTCACCCCACAACAGCCCACTCCAGCAGCCATTCTAGTGTATCATTACTTGACTATATCTCTCCAGTTACCATAAACTCTGTTTAAACCTGCCCACATGCATACTATTTTCTTCTTTACTTGTACAATATTTACATATATAGATTTAATGTAAAACTTTTATTTCAAATTCTATAGCACAAATACTGATAGCCATTTGCTAAACAGAACAATACAGTCTCACAATGAAAACCGACTTACCATGAAGAGTAAACTTCTCTGCCTTTGAAACTCACATTCATTGAATCCTGCATTCTAATCCAAAGTTGCTCTCCAGATTTGAATTCTGAATGAAAAGCAGCCACAAGAAGGAATGGGAAGGGAAAATTAAGTGTGCATGCATGACACATGCAGAGTGTGGCTGCGCGTATGTGTCATACTAAAGATGTATGCAGAGTGTGCCCTTAAAGAAGAAATGTAAGTTTTTTTTTAATTTGTAGATTGGAGTGTAACTTGTGTGAGCTGTTTCTTTAAGAAGCATGTGAGGCTGTGCATGCACTTATAAATTGCAGACACATGCAATCCCTAGTGCAATTTTGTAAAAGCAGCCAGTGAGTGAGCATTTATGATCTCAGCAGTTAGTTTGTATATAAGTTACTTACTCATAGTCAATAGCCTCTACAGTAATGTGTTTGTATAGAGTAAAGCTGCTTAAACAGAACCCATGAAGACTTGTTTAGTCATGTACCAACACGAAAGTGACATGGTGTCAGAACTGGGATGGAAAAGAAAAGAACGTTTGGAACCATGAGATGTAAAGAAGACAGCAAAGGTAAAACCAAGAGAAAACAGTACAAACACAATCAGAGAGAGTCAAAGGTAATGAAAAATAATACAAATTATTTACTCGATGCAAAGATGCAAGAAAGGGCATTACAAAGGCACAAACTGCATTATCCATTAAGCGGAAAATACAAAAAAGTTTAAGTAAAGAAAATGTTTAAGATAAAAGTATTTGACAAGACAATTGACTTTAAAGTACAAAATGAGCATGTTTAAGGCAAAATGAGCATGTTTAAGGCAGAACGAGTGTGTTTAAGGCAGAATTGGGCATGTTTAGAGTAAAACAAGCACAAAGAAAGTACGTTGAGCATAAAAAAGTGCTTTTAATGAGCAAAAAGAGTATAATAAGAAAAAAAAAGAGCACAGTAAACAAAAATAAAGCAAGGTGACTACTTGTGTTTGGACAAAGTGCTGTATTTTCACATAACTATGACTTCATATTGTTTCAAAAGCATAATTAAAGTTATTCGAAGTATCTTGGAGTGTGTAAAGGTGCTTACATTGTGTGCTTATTACTGTGGATGTATTTCAAAGAGTTCACTGTCTGCAAAGTGCAACTATCTCATGTAATCCAATCAGAGCATGGTTATTTGAATAAAAGTTCTTGTGTTGGGTGTGTCTATTCGCAAAGTGCTGCCATTACACAGTGCTTCTTGTACTGTAAAGAGTTGCCTAGCAAGGTACCACCATTTTGGAGGACATTTCAGTGTATTGCATGTAATCATTTTCAAAGTGCAAATACTTCAAAAGATATTGAATTTGGGCAACAGAAATTTGATTTATTCACATTGTACAGTTGCTTGATATATTTCTTGCATTGATAAAAGGTGTTTCTTAAAAAAGATTACAAGAGTATTACAATGCTCATGAATTGCTCAGTTGTATTGAAAAGTTCTCAAATGTTTCTTAAAGTGATGACTTTGACAAGTGATGTTGCATAACTGTAGCATTCCTGCCCTTGTCAATAAAGTTCCAAATGATTACTTTAGCATTTCTGCCTTTACCAATTCCACAAGCATAGTGAGTGATGATGAATGACTTACTCAAACTGAGATGCGTTATATGCAAATTGAGAAAGAGCTTTTGGCGATAGTTTTCACATGTTCCAAGTTTCACTTTTATATTTATGGTAGAGCTATCCAGATTGAAACTGATCATCAGCCTCTAGTTACCATTCTAAAGAAGCCTATGCATTCTGCTCCAGTGAGATTACAAAGAATGATGCTCAAATTGCAAAAGTATAATTTCAAAATGGTCTACACTAAAGGTAAATTGCTCTATTTGGCTGATACCTTATCCAGATCACCTAGAAGTAGAACAGAACAGCTTGATGCTGAAACTTTTGACTTTGATGTAATATCAGTGCATAATTTTTTAAACCACTAGACTTGATGAGCTGAGGGATCACACTACGGCTGATCCAATTTCAGAAAAAACTTAATCACTACATTAATGTTGGATGGCCATCAAAGCAATCTAGTGAATCACTTGAGGTGCAATTGTATTTTCCTTACAGAAATGAATTGTTGATGTAAGATGGTATTATTTTCAAAAGTCCTAAAATTGTTGTTCCTGCTTCCTTACAGCAAGAATATGTTCATATTTTGCATCATGGTCACCCAGGTTTATTATCCACTAAGAGAAGGGCAAGAGAACTAGTATTTTGGCCTTCATTATCAAAAGACATTGGTAGAGTTCTTTTTTCTTGTTCAGTATGTAATAGTACCAGAGCACTTTTGCAAAGAGAACTGCTTCAGCTAAATCCAATACTGAACTACCTCGGTCTACTGTAGCAACTGATATCTTTGAGTGGAACAATCAACACTAGTTGGTTTTGGTAGACTCTTACTCAAATTACTTTGAGATTGATCTGCTACCAAATTTAACCTCAACAGCTGTTATTACTAAGTTAAAACATCATTTCTCAGTTCATGGTAGTCTACTCAATTTACTAGCCAGTTGTTTCAGAAATTTGCAAGAGAATGGGACTTTGTACATGTCACTAGTAGTCCTGAATATCCTCAATCCAATGGTCTAGCTGAACGAGCAGTACAGAGTGCAAAGCAATTACTTGAAAAGTCAGTGTGACAATATCGATGTGTTCTTGAATTTACTTAATCTCAGAAACATACCTTGTGATGATATTCTTGGCTTACCTGCTCAAATACTACTTTCCAGAGAAACTAGAACTATGCTACCAGTTTCATCAAGTTTGTTGCAGCCTAACTCTAAGAACAATAAAACAATCAAGACTCAATTGTTGAAGAAGCCTAATATTCAGAAATCTAGTTACGACAGATCGAGCAGATTACTTCGTTCATTAAGGGAAGGAGAGATGATATGAAATTAGACAACGAAAGGTTTTGATCAAATAGGACAGATTACAGGCATCTGTGCCAAGCCGAGATCCTATGTGGTAAGCACCAAGGGTGTAGAGTATAGAAAGAATTGCAGACATCTTCCTGTACCAGAATCATCATCATTGCAATCGCAACATTATATCTGTGATGCAAACTCTTAATCAAAGAATGAGTCAGACAATGTTTCCAGACCAGAATGTGTTCAAAAGTCTGATTCTGTTCCAGAAAGTAATTCGAACATTCCATAGGTCAACCATTTTGCAAAGTTGATAAATCTGATTCCTAATTTTATGTCACATGATATGGACGAGTTTCTAAGCCTAGTGTAAAATACACAGCCACATGATCTTGTTTATATACATATATATATATATATATATATATATATATATATATATATATATACACACACACACACACACACACACACATATATATATATATATATACACACACACACACACACACACACACACACACACACACACACACACATATATATATATATATATATATATATATATATACACACACACACACACACACACACACACATATATATATATATACATACAAATATGGACTTGTTTGTATATATATATATATATATATATATATATATATATGTGTGTGTGTGTGTGTGTGCGCGCGCGCACTTGGTATTGTATAATGCATGTCTTTAGATTACCTGTGATCTGTGATTTCTGCATGCTAAATAATCTTATGACAAATTGCATGATCTATTTCTCAAAGAGGGAGGATGTAGATCACAGTGTAGCATGTGTGTGCTATGTCTTTAAGAAGCATGCAAGGCTGTGCATGCACACATAAATTCCAGACAGGCGCAATCCCTAGTGCCATTTTGTAGAAGCAGCCAGTGATTGACCAGGTGTGATTTGAGCAGTTAGTTTGTATATAAGTTACTTAATCATAGTCAGCAGCCTTTACAGTAATGTGTTTGTATAGAATAAAGCTTCTTAAACAGAACTCACTAAAACAAATTTATTCGTATACCAACACGAAAGTGACAAATCAAAATAAATTGTTGTGGCACCCCCAGCTGTTTGCCAGCCAGTGGGCCCTAGTCAACTGCCTAGGTCTTCTAGTGCTGGATCTGTGTGCATGTAAGAAAAAAGTTGTAAATACACATTCAAAAAAATTACCATGTATAACAGGTGGAAAAAAAAGCTTTTTAACATAATAGCTAGTCTCCCCATATAATCTTAGAATGTAGATGGCCTTATGGATACTGACAAGAAGGAAGGAGTATAGAAAGATATTAAGAAATGTAGAATACAAGTAGTAATGCTGCAGTAGACACATTTGGAAAGACGTGCATGTGAATTTGACAAGGGATTTCAGGGTGGATATTCAGTAAAATATCATGGACGTAGGAAAAGGGAAATAATAATACTGTTGGCTAGAGGGATTCCAGTAGTGATAGAAGAGGGGAAAAGACAATGATAGTAGATTTGTGGTAGTAAGGGGCAATTGGTAAGGGAGAATGATTATATGAGCATGTACTTTCATTCAACCAAAAACTGCTATTATGGAGCTTAAGAAAATCTTGGGAAAAATAATCATCTTTCAGCAGCGAATATTACTTAGCAGGTCGGGATTGGAAGTTAATTTGCAAAAATGAGGATGTATTAGGGGTATCTGGTGGTGTGAGTTCAGTAGTGGAAACTCAGATAGAATTTGCATATTATTCCCCATGGTACAGTAACTGGATAAAATTTTTATTTCACAGGTTTATGTACATTTCATTGAAAACTTTGACACACTTCCAATCACTATTTTAGCTCATACACACACAAAAACTAGGATAAAAATACAAGGCAATGAAGTAAAAATGAGACACTGGTGCTTTCCCATCAATCTGTTAAAAGGAGAATATAAGGAATGGGTAGGGGAAGTTATTCGAGAGTCAAGTAAGATAGAAATTTCTTGAGAATGGATAGCTAATGAGTGGGATGAAATGAAAGTGGAGTTGAAACATAGAGTAGAAGTAAAATAAAATGAGATATGATTAATAAGTAATATGAATTATTTAGAGGGTCTGACAAAGGTTAAAGTATTGTAGAATAAGACAAATCTCACAGAACAAAAAGAGGAGCAACTTCAACATGCTAAAGGGAAAATAAGGGAGTATCTGGATAATATGCACGAGTTTAGAAAGATAACTGTTAAGTGACTATTTTTGATAACAGCTCCAGAGCACAAAACCTTTTAACACAACAATTTGGGTAACAGAAAGTAAAAAGGGATGACATCAACATCGCTGAGATACCAAAAAGTCAAACTCTAAATAAAGATGATAAAAAACTTTAATAGTGAGTGCTTTCTAGTACCAGATGTTTCTTCATAGGTTAACAGGTTCATAGGTGTGTACTAGGCTAATGGCCCTGGAGCCTTTACAAGCCTAGCCCATAGAAGTGCCCTGGCATCATGACGCCCGACATTAGTTACCAGTGCCTCTATCAAGTAGAGCCACTGGAGTGATCCCCTGGGTGAACGTACTATTTCCCATCCACTCATCAAGATTTCTCTTGAAGAGGGCCAGTGTGGTGCTCTGCTTGACATGTATGGGAAGTCTATTCCAGAGCATGTGCAGTCTCTAGGTTATGAACCTGTCCCTCCAGCATGTTCTGTTGATTCGGGTAATGAGGTTGAGGTCTCTGGAGTGTGTGGTATGGAGGGATTGGGATTTCTTTAGACGTAGCATTTCTAACAGAGCTAGGTCAGACATGGCTTTGTAAGTCAAGCAGAGATCACCTCTTAGTAGATGATATCAGACAGAGAATAGCTGGAGTTTTTTGAGTCTATCCTTGTAGGACAAGTGTTTAAGGCCTAGGGTCCTCTTTGTGAGATACATTTGTGGCCTCTCTAGCTGTTGCAGGTGTCTAGTGAGGTACATGCCAAATGGGCATTATAATCTATGATAGGTCTAATGAGGGAAGTGTAGAGAGAGATGATGACCTCTTTCTTCCTGGATGCAAAACCCTTGGTAATGAGATGTGCTACAAAGAAGGACATTCTGACTATAGTGGCAATGTGATAGTCTAAGGAGAGGTTGCTGTCAACCTGTGTCCCCAGATCTCTTATAATGCTTTCAGTGCTCAGTGGGCTCCCATCGATGTGGTAATTTGTGGAAATTGAGTTTTTCCCAAAGGGGATGATGGCTCATTTTTTGGCATTAAGTTTAAGGCCATGATTATGATACCAGTCATTTGTCTCAGTGAGGCTTTTCTGTAGGATGTCTGCATCACTTGATAAGTTAATAATGGCTTCCAGCTTGCAGTCCTCTGTGAACTTGGTCAGCCACTAGAGTCCCTCTGTGTTGGCCTGGACTTCTGAGAAGTAGATGCCAAACAGGAGAGGACCCAGGACCGATCCCTGTGGGACTCCACTTGTGACTGATCGGCAGTCTGACTTGGAGTCTGCTACTTTCATGCTGTGCTTTCTGTCTGTGAGCCAATTTGTAACCCAACTAATGATATAGGGGTTGATGCTAGTTTGGTGAGTTTATTAATAATTCCTGAGTGAGGTATGGTATCAAAGGCCTTGGTCAGATCGAGGTAGGCTGTGTAAACTCATCCACAGCTCTGGTGACTGCCTCAAAGAAGTCAACCAGGTTGAGCAGGCATGATCTACCTTTAACAAAACCAAATTGTGTGGGATCTAGAGTTTAGAGATTCCCTATATATTTGTTAATTAGGTCCAGGATGATGCGCTCCATAGCCTTACATACCAGACTCGTCAGGCTAATGGGATAATAATTCCCAAGGTCTGTAGTCACTCCCCTTTATGCAGAGAGATGACTGTAGCAGTGCACCATTTAGTAGGGACAAAGCCAGATGTAAGGCTGTGATTGAACAGGGCACACAGATGTGTCAGTTCACGTTGTACTTCATGTAGAACGCAGCCAGGGATATTGTAGGGTCCCATGGAAGCTGTAGTCCTGGCTTAGACAATGCAGCTTTAACCTGTGCTGCAGTAATGCTGGGTGCATGGCATTCTTCTGGTATTGTGAGTGGTCCTTTGGGGGGTGAGAGGGGTAAAGTTAGCACTGAATCTGTCAGCCAGTATGTTGGCAATATCTGTTGGCTCAGTATAGGAGGTACCATTGTGCAGTAGCTCAGAGCAAATCTTGATATAATTATAGAAGGTTTTGTGGTTGCTTTTAGTGTCTGCTGCAATTCTGCCTTCATAGCTGGCTTTAGATGTTTTGATGAGGGATCTTGATTTTTTGTTGAGGCTAATAAGGGAGTTTTTCCAGTCTTGGGACTTCACATTTTTCTGCAACAGTTTCTGCCTTCTGTTGTAGAGTTTATTAATGGCAGGGGACCACCAGATTGGCTTCCTTCTTTTGCAGGAGAGCATCTTGGTTTTGTTGGGTATGGCTAGTTCCATGCATTTTTGTACGTGTTCGTACAGTGCATTGGTGTATGATTTGGCAGTCATGCAACTATTTTCCATAGGCATGGGTGCCATGAAGTTAGCCACCTCTGTTTTTAGGAGCCATGAAGTCAGCTTTTAGAAGTTGTTCATGGTGGTTACTTTTGCAGAGGGTGTGGGCAAGATGAGAATTTCCATGGTGATTAGTTTGTGGTTGGATCTAACCAGGGAGGAGTTGACTATTGGTGTAGAGCAGTGGTTGCCCATGTTAATAATAACCAGGTCAAGGATATTGCTTCTTCTAGTGGGAGTAAGTATGAGCTGGTCCAGGGCATTGGAATTGATGAATTCTAGGAAGCATTGGGCCAGTGTATTGGTGCAGGAGTAGTTTCCCCAGTTGATGGAGGAGTAGTTGAAGTCACCCAGTATGAGAGTATTTGGTTGGACCCTAATATATTCCAGGGTGCTTAGGAACAAGGAGTGAGCATCTTGGGACATGGTTAGGGACCTATAGCAGGCTACAGCCTGAATTGCCATTTTACCCAATGTTAGTTGTACCTGAAGTATCTCAGAGCCATTATGCTAGGCTACTGGTCTAGAGGTGTGAATATCCATTATGAATATAGAGACACCACCACCTTTGGAGCTTTGGTCCTTGTTCTGGGGATGAAAGGTGTGGAGTGAGTTATAGCCTGGTAGCACAGGGGTGCTTTCTGCTGCTTTAAACCAGGTCTCCTTAACAGCACAAATGTCGATGTTCTCCATTTTGAGGAGTTTTTTTAGTGAGTGCATCTTGAGATTTAGACTTCTAGCATTGAGCAGCATGACCCTCAGATTGCATTTATTTATAGCTGTTACAGTGGTAGTTTGGTTTTTGAAACACTTCTTAAAAAAGGCACTATAGGGGTGGCAAGAGCCTTAGCCAGTACCTGGAAACCCAGGGGTGACAGATGCAGGCCATCTCTGGCAAGGCATAGAGGTCTATCAGTCATGTCATCCCCGGCAGACAGATACTGGATCCCCTTAGAATGACACCAGAAACTTAGCAAATTGTTAAAGTCAATCATTTTCTGCTTGTACTGTGGTATCATTCTGGCCGACAGTAGGATGCTGCTCAGAGCTAGGGTCATACCTGTCTTGGCCACATAATCCAATAGCTCCACCATGTTCTCTTTTCATGTAGTCCAAAGAGGTGCATCTCAGGTCATTCACACCCACATGAACAATGACAGAGTCATACTTGTACTTGTTGTGGAGTGGCCTGAGTGGGTGTGTTATGTGTTGGATTGTGGCACCTGATAGACAGCTGACTGTTACCTTCTCTTTGTTCAACCTAGTGAGTCAGACGTCAGTGTGCCTCACTATTGAGTCACCTATGATTAGTGTATTGGGAAAGCTGTTTTGCTTTAGGGGCTTAGGTTGAGAGGCACACTGTGTAGGTGAGCTATGTGCCTTGTGGTTTGTGCTGTGTTAGGGTGGTCAAGTGCATTTCTTCCTTGGAGGTCACTGCTGTTTGGGTAGATTTCTATTGGGAGCCTCCATGACGGTGGGTGTGTGGATTGTGATTTTATGTGAGAGCTGTGATGCTGGGTGCTCTGGAGGGCTATGTGTTCCATGTGGTGTGGTGCAGGTATTGACCTTCTCCTCTTGACCAGCTATTCTGGTCTTGGCTGGAGAGTGCATGGATTCCAGTTTGGAGATATGAGTGCATCTCTCACAAGTCTGAATGTTGGGAGGTAAGAGGAGAAGGTTGTCTGTGTACGAGACAGTTGCTACACTGCCTCAGAATGCCCAAGTTCATCAAGTTAATAGAAGAAAGGACAGGGAACTGTCCTTTAGACATGCCAGGAGGGATGGTCATCATTACTAAGTATTGGAGTTGTTTCCTTATAGGATGTTTAGTGCTGATAGCACTTATGTGTGCTACAATAATTGCTACAAAAAGGCTGATGAAGTGCTATGTGAATAAGCTTAATTAAAGTGCAAGTAAGGAGAAAACTAGGAAGATCTAAGGGAAAATTTGAAGAGCTGAATCTTTGACACAGGTAATATTTTACCCCAGCTTAGTGTGGGTGCGCAAACAAGCCCAAACCCACGGAAACACTGTTTTTTAAAGTAGAAAGTTGAAAGGGATAGAAAAAACTGCCCAAACGACCAATAAACTACAATTTCAGAGCTAGAAGCCACTCCTCTTGTGGTCGATAGGCCACTTAGTGCTTACCACTCCCACTGATAAGCTGGAAGGTTACCCTGTAACACAGAAAAGTCTGTGGGAACTCAGAAACTTACAATACAGTTCTGGATACAACAAATCTGTATCTGGACTACTCTAGTAACAGGAAAGACAGGAAACAAGCTTAGAACCTTTTTTGTTTTTTTTTTGCAGAAAAAAAAACAGTTAAAACAGTAATAAAATCACTTTAAATGCAGTGCAAGCTAACATACTTGAGTGTGTAGCAGTAATAAAGCAAATACAGTTAAAATAAAAGTAGTTAAATTAAAAAAAATGATTTTAAAATCAAGTGCACAATGCAATATAATTAGGAAAAAAAACAAAAGGGAGGTACTTAAAGTCTCTCTTTCTCCTTTCTGTTGCTCTTGGAGTCTGCAAGATGCCAAAACTGGATCCACGGAGCTTAAACAAGTGAAAACCTGTGCAAACACTGGCTTTTAAAGCAGAAAGTTGAAAGGGATAGAATAACTGCCCAAACGCTCAATAAACTACAATTTCAGAGCCAGAAACCACTCCTCTTGTGGTCGATAGGCTACCTAGTGCTTACCACTCCCACTGATAAGCTGGAATGCTACCCTCTAACACAGAAATGTCTGGAGAACTCATAAACTTACAATACAGTCCTGGATACAGCAAATCTGTATCTGGGCTACTCTATTAACAGGAAAGGTGGGAAACAAGCTTAGAACTTTTTTTTTTTTTTGGTGAGTAAAGAAAGGAGAGTATGGTGGTGTAAGACATGAATAGGCACTTGTTCATATTTAGGGATATAGTTTATCCTGGGGTTGAGCATGAACAGAGACAGATTTTAGCTAAGAAGTCTTTTAGAATGGTTTTAATGGACTGGAGGAAGGGTACTGACCTGATGGATACAGGTAAGGAATTCCAGGCTTTAGCAACATGGTACAAAGTACAGACCATGCCCAGCAGATTAGATAGGTTTGTGGACAGATGAGTTTTTGGTCATTGGGTTGTAATGACTGAATGGGTGCATGATTACATAGAATGGCATTTACTGCTGGAGAAGCAGATAGATGCTGGATAATTTTATAGATGGTGAGAAGCTGTGTACATGTTGGTTGATGGGGTAGTTCTACCAAATTTAGGCTTTTTAGTGCTATACATTAGTGGGTTTTGGAATGGGAATTTGCTGCAAAAGTAGACACTTTATTGTAGCATTGTTCAGGTTTTGTTTTTTGTGATGCCAGGAGGTTAGTAAGGATGGGAGCATAATAACATAGTGAGGGGAGGAGGTAAGTAGAGGCAAATGTAGTTTTAGTTGGTTTGTGAGAAAGGTTTTGGCTTTGTAACGCATCCCTAGTTTGTAGTGATTTTTTAATGCAATTTTGTGTATGCATGTTGAATTTAGGATTATCATCCACTATCATCTCTAATAATTTGCTATGAGAAGTGACGTCAGTGGTTTATTATTAAGAGTGAGAATTTAAAATTTTGTTTTTTTTCATGAGAGAGGGTTTTTAGGAAAAAATAAGTATTTTATTTTGGGGGGGGGTTGCGCATGAGTTCTAAGTTACAAAGTCATGTTTCCGTGTAAAGCTTTCTGAGTAATTTTTCGGAAATGATCCAGGTTATCTGATGTGCATATGAAAGTGGAGTCATTTATGTATTGTGGATGCCTGTTGTGTGGATGTGTGGAGAGTGTTGGCAAGAATGTTAAAGAGGAGAGGATCAAGGATAGAGCCTTGTGGTACATCAGTGGTGATTGTGAGCTATGGAAAATGGAAGGAGTATCATTTTACTGACTAATACCTATTGGACAAATAACTCTGGAACCATAGAAGGGTGGGCTGAGACAGACCTAATGAGAACACTTAATGAAGATGTTTGCTGTGAAAAACTGCTGCAAAGGCTTTAGACAAGACTAGAAATAAGGAGGAGACTGGTTTACCATTATCTCTAGCTTTATTGACAGTATCTATAAAGGCTAGAAGTGCAGTGTTAGTACTATTGGAGGGACAGAAACCATGCTGTGTTGGCATAGGAGTTATTCCTGCAGGAGGCAGTTTAGCAATTATTCTTAAACACATTTTTCAAGTATTTTGGAGAGGGGAGATAAGATTGCTACAGGTCTAAAGTTAATGATGTCTGCTGCATTTCCTACTTTGTGTCTTGGGGTAATGTGTGATTTTTTCCCCAGAGGTAGGGAATGTGGAATTCCTGGATTGACCCATTTATAAGGATTGAGACAGGAAAGGCAATACTATTGGCTGCTATTTTAACATACTCACTTGGAAGTCATCAGCTAAAGTAGAACATGGTATGAGTTTGTTTAAGAGTAGTTTTATATAGGATGTGGGCACAATTTTGAAGGTGAAAGTGGGTGTGTCAACATGTAGTTGTTGGGCAGGGTCAGGATTAGATGTTGGAGAATCCTAGGATCTGACATTGTTGTCTTCATTTGATCTTCAACCTGTGGGTATAGGCACTGACATCGGTGCCAAGCTAGCGATATCCAAGCTATGGTTTTGAAACTGAGCTATTCTCCTACCCATAATGCCCCTCTATCCTCCATCCCCTCAGATCTTGTTTGCTGCCATTCCAGCTACAAGCCAGTCATCTGAGCTCCATCTTGTTGTGAGTTTTTTCATCTAGTGCTAGGATTTTCATGGTACTGTTTAAAGTTTTCCTCTAACTTTTTAAACTTTCCCCTACTCTTCATGTTTTGCATAGAGCATTTTTCCTTGTAGTTCTCTTCAGCAGGTTCCCCTTCTTGTCTTTTCTATCATGGCTGACAAGTTGGACAAGTCTGAGAAGGGTGTGGGATTTAAGAAATGTACTGGTTGTGGACATAAACTCCCACCCTCGGATGGTCATACATTGTGTGTTGTGTGTTTAGGTGTTTCTCACCTAGACACTGGGTGTTCTGTCTGTGCAGATTTTTCCTCTCATACTCTTGTGGACAGGAGAAACAAGTTAATATTAAAGGGTTTGTTACCCAGTTCTTCTAGTATGGACACAGGGACTCAACCTCCTGGTAAGTCGCCCGAGAGTAAAAGCAAGGACTTGCACAAGAAGGCAGAGAGACAGAAGGAGAGAGAGAGAGAGAGAGAGAGAGAAAGAGAAATTCAAAAGCAACAAGTCCCCAGAGAAGCAGAGAATGACTGAATCTTCCCCTACTGTTGGTGAACCTTCTTCCAAGATTAGGCCTAGGTTATCTTCCCCTATGCCTAGGTTCTTGCTCAAGCCCCAGGAGTCAGCCTCGCCCAGGCACCACTTCAGGCCTGCTTCCATGGCTTCCTCTGCCAGGTCCTCCCTTAGTTTCTCAGAGAGAGAAGTGGATTTGGTTGATGAGACAGTTCTTGGAGGCTCAGATTCAGCTAGATGTCCTTCCTACCCCCTTCCCACTGGGAGAGGGGGGTCCTTCCCTGCCCCTTTCAGGGTGTTCTCCTTTCCCGAGCCCTGGGGCTTTGTGCCTTGTGGTCACCTGAATTCCTGGTGTCAAGGGGTTGGCATCGACGTTGTTGGTTTCTTCACTGACCATGGCCTTGGGTTCCTCAGTCCCTTTTTCTTTGGTGCTAGAGGGCTCTTGGAGTCATAACTCATTTGATGCCCATTCCAAGGGTTTGGCGTCGGCTTCAAGGGTATTGGTGCCTTCCCTCCCTCTCAGACTTTTGGTGCTGAGCAGCTTGACCCCGACTCCCCCATCAGTGCCAGTGGGTGGGGGCTTTGGCTCTGCCGGCATCGAATGCTTGATGCAGATGCATGTGGTGCTGATCTGCCATTCTCCATCGGCATTCGACATGATTGAGAGGGTCCTATCAACTTTCATGTCAAGATCCTCGATCCCTACCCCTCCGGATCCTTTTCTGCTCTAGCTGGACTCTGGACCTGAAATCTCCAGTCCTCTGCTTTAAAGACAGCCTGCCCCTATTCTCCAGGTTTCTCTCCCTGTGGAGCCCCAGGCTTCTGGTTCCTTCTCAGAGTCTCCCCCCGATGAGGTCCACTGGAAGCATGTGTGCAAAAGGAGGCACATTGACTCGACCCCTGAGTCTGTCATGAATGACACTGACTGGGAAGAAGGTGAGGGCTCCCCCCAGTCTCCACCCGATGATGTCTCCTTCAGGGACATCATGGAAATTTTGTGTCAGAAGGGTGGATGGTCTGCTCCAAAGCCCAATCCAGATGAGTTAGTGTTCCTGGAGGAATTTGGTGTAGGCCCATCTACTTCCCAGGTGATTCCCCCCTGCAGACTGTTCAGTAGACCTCATCGCATGCAGGGCATGGAAGGAACTGGATGTGATGGAACCAGTACCCAAGCACCCCGACAAAATACTTAGCCCTCTGCCAGACAGGACTTTTTGGCAGAAGATGGTCCCTGTTGACGCTTTTGTGGTTGCAGCCATCAAGAAAAAGGAGCTCACTTAGGAGAGCTTCTCTGTTCATCCTCCTGACAGGGAGTCCAGAGTGATAGACAGACTGGGAAACATGTTTATACATCAGTGACCTTCTCTCTGAGGGTGCTGAATTACTTGGTGCATGTTACTTGCATACTTGCATGCATGGGGAGACTGCAGAGATCGCTTATTGAGGAACTATCTGCGTCTAGCCTGTAGTCCATGTCGGCAGAGAAGAAGAAGATATTCTCCTCTAGACTGGCCAGTCTCAAAGCTGTTTTTAATACCTCTATGAGACTCCTTTCCTATGCCTTGGAAGGTGGATCTAGGGCAGCTGATTCAAGGCATCATTACTAGGCCTCATGCCTGGAGGCAGCTTTGTGATTTCTCTGAGCCCTTCAAGGCATCCTTCATGAATACCCCCTTTGATGGATCTTCCCATTTTGGTCCATCCATGAAGGAGACTTTGGTCTAGTGTGACAAGGATGGTAAGAACCTGTCTGCTGTGAGAATCCGCTTTTCTACTCCTCAGTGTTCCTGCTCCAGGTATCAGAGAGGGAGTAAGAGATTGTGGTTTCAAAAATCCAGAGCTTTCCATCAGGATGCACCTGATGACTTTTCCCCTAGAGGCAGATCAGGGAATGATTCTTTTAGACACCACCCTAGGGGCAGGATGGCTTCAAGAGAACAAGGGTCTCAGGACTCCTGCCTGGACAGACCCTTCCAGCGACCCTGAAGTGTTGTCCAGATGTTCTAACCAGGAGGCAGTCGCGGTCACTTTTCTCTGCATCCATCAGCCTGGGAAGCCATCATGTCAGATCAATGGGTGCTAAGGATAATATTCAGGGGGTATCTGATTCCCTTTCTTCTACCTCCACAGGCTCAAAAGTCTCTCCTAGATTTCCACCCACTCACAGGGAGGCAGCCAAATTGGAAATCTCCAAGCTGCTCAACAAGCGAGTCATCCAGCCTGTTCCCTGAGAACCATCTGGATTAGGTGTCTATTCAAGGTTCTTTTTGGTGCCCAAAAAGAAGGGGGGGGGGCACAGACCGATACTGGATCTCACCCGACTGAACAGGTTTGTTACCAAAACCAAGTTACAGGTGGTTACAATTCAGTCTATTCTTCCATACCTTCAGAAGGACTTCTGGATGTGCTTGATCAACCTCCAGGATGCATACTACCATATAAAGATGGACAAGCATCACAGGAGGTTTCTACGCTTCTGATTAGGAGGCAGGCATTATCAGTTCGGGGTGCTCCCTTTTGCCTCACCACAGCCCCCATGGTGTTCACCAAAGTGGTAGCAGTACTAGCAGCTTATCTAAGGCTGCAGAGGATACAGGTTTTCCCTTACTTGGATGACTGGCTTCTGGCTGCACCCACCAAGCATCAGCTTCTTCAGGCCAGGGAAGAGTTCCTTCATTTAGCTTTGACTTTGGGCATCACAATAAATTTTCCCAAATCAAAATTGGAGCCTCTCCATTCCCTGGAAACACTGTTGAATGCTTCTATGTGCAAGATTTTTCCTACCCTGGACAGATTTCAGTCTCTTCAGGGCCAGGAGAGCATTCTTCTGGAGACACCTCAACCATCAGCAGCCCAATCCTTCAAGCTCTGGGATCTATGGCAGCAACCATCATCATTTTACCCTTGGCAAGGCTATACATGCAGGTTGTCCATTGGACCCTATCAAGTCCAATGGTCGCTTCTGGACCAGCCCCTGTTGCATCCCATTTGGCTATCCAGAACCTGCCAGTCTTCTCTCATGTGGTGGTTAACGTTCAGAATCTACCAAAGGGTCAATCTGTAATAGCTCCCTCTCCAGCGGCTACGGTCACCACTGATGGCTCCCAGCTTGGGTGGGGGGGTATTGGCTGGGATGGACTGTTCTAGGGAAGTGGTTAGAGTCAGAGACCAATCTTCACTTCAGCATTCTGGAGATGAGGGCAGTGGTTCTGGAGTTGCAGGCACTGCATTCTTTTCTCTCCCAAGGAACGATTGAGATACAGACAGACAACATGGCAGTGGTCTGGTATATCAGCAAACAAGGAGGAACCAGATTTTAACTCCTTTGTCAAGAGGCCATGAGATTGTGAGAATGGGTGATCTCCTCAGACTGCTTTCTTATTGCAACACACATTCTGGAGAGTTCCAACATCCTAGTGGACAAACTCAACAGGACCATTCTGTCTCCTCATGAGTGGTCTCTGAAACAGTCAGTGTTGGACATGATCTTCCAGAAATGGGATCAACCAAGCTGTGATCTTTTCAACTCACCTTCCAATGCCAAGTGCAGTGACTTTTTCACCCTGATTAGTCCCAAAGGAGGGCCTCCCAGAGACACTCTAGTTCATGCTTGCACCCCCACACCATCTGCTGTATGAGTATCCACCCCTTCTTCTTATGGCAAAATTTCTTCAGAAGGCTCAGAGGTTGAGGTGCTACATGACACTCATTGCCCCCTTCTGGCCTCATCAGGTTTGGTTTCCCCCTTTTTTGGTCTCACAGTCAGTCCACCATGGATTCTGGATCGATGTCCCGATCTGATTTCCAGTCCAGAGGGCAACTTTCATTCAGATCTCGACAGCCTGAAGTTCACAGCTTGGCTTCTGCAGTTCCAGTGATGGCTAGAGTTCCCGGACTATCATTCCCTGTAAAGCATATATTGCTTTCTGTTCACAAGTCATCCACTTAGAAGATCCATATTAGTAAATGGAAGAGGTTTTCCATTTGGGTTTCCCACAATTCGGTGGATCCCTTTACTGCATCTATTCCTTTAGTTTTAGACTTTCTGGCTTGTATTTTCAACCAAGGTGCCAGTTCTTCTACAGTGAAAGTCCAGCTAGCTGCCATAACCCATTATCATGTCAGACTAAAGCATTCTTCTTTGGCCACTTCTAGTTTGTGCAAGGCTTTTTTGAATGGAACATTTCTTTTATGGCCTCCCATTAAGGATCCGGTTACCCCTTGAGAGCTAACTTTTGTACTTCAGGTGCTAGTGTTGTCTCCATTTGAACCCTCTGCAAAGGTGGATATTCAGTTTCTGTCATGGACAATGGCTTTATTGGTAGGCCTAACTTCATCTAAGTGGGTCTCTGAGATACATGCCCTTTGTATTCAATCCCCATAGCTCACTTTTCACAAAGACAAAGTTTCACTTAGGCCAATCCTTCCTTTATGCCCAAGGTCACTTCAGAGAAGACTATTAATCAGGTTATCCATCTTCCTGTGTTCTTTCCAGAGTTTCAAAACAAAGGAGAATACCAATTGCACATGTTTGACATTCATCAACAGCTTTGTTTCTATCTCAATAGAACCAAATCTTTCAGGAAGTCCAATCGGTTATTTGTATCCTACTCAAAGTCTAGATTGGGATTGCCTGTTTCCAAGGCAACCATTGCCAAATGGATTGCCAAAGGTATTACCTTTATTTATCAGAATCATAGTGTTCCTCTTACTTCTGCAGTGAAGGCACATTCTATCAGGGCTGTATCTACCTCTTCAGCTTTCTCCTCAAGGGTACCAGTGGATGAGATTTGTACTGCAGCCACATGGGCTAGGTCTCACACCTTCATATCCCATTACAAATTGGATATTTTATCTAGGAACAGAGCTTCCTTTGGTTCTGCCCTGCTCTGGAACATCCTTCCTTTGGACCACCCAGGGTTCAAGTAGCTGGGGACTCTGTCCTATAGGTTGAAGATCAAATGAAGACAACAATGTCAGATAAAGAAGTTATGTACTCACCATAACATTCCATCTGCATTGTTGTTCTTCATTTGTCTTCAACCTTCCCTCTCTCCTTCTCCCTTTCTATGAATACTTGGCCTGGCAGGGGAGGCTTTTTGCTCTCTCTGTCTATACCTCCTCTGTTAAGGGTGGTTGTCAGTCACTCTGTTGCTTATGGTCTAGGTCAGGTACCTTTTGTTGGCAAACTTGATCTGAGGGATGGAGTACAGAGGGATATTATGGGTAGGAGAGGAGGTCAGTTTTGGCACCGTAGCCTGGATATGGCCGCTCAGCACCAATGTTGGTACCTATACCCACAGGTTGAAGACAAATGAAAAACAATAATGCAGATAGAATGTTATGGTGAGTACATAACTTCTTTTTTTTGTCTTAATTTATTTGCGTTTTAGTATAGTCATGGAGCATTCTGAAGTTTTCTAGATATTGTGATTTTCTTTTAATATTTTTGCTATTCTTTCCCCTCTTTTTCTCAATCCTTCTTTAGTATTCTACTCTTTTTGGATAGCCAGATTGCATTATTTGTGTTTTTTTCTTCCTTCTATGGTATGCAGGGCTATTTAGGATATTCAGGAAAATTGTACTGAATTCATTTACAGGATCATTTAAGGAATGTTCCAATTAATAGATGATTGGATAGCAGTGTATATTTCTCTGCAAAACTTGGACATTTTCTTGTCATTTACAAACATGCTGTTTGAGTGGATGTGTGAGATGTCTGGTTGTATACATTGGGAGATGGTCCTTGAGCTGAGAAAGTCTGACATTGTACTTGAGGTGGTGAATATTCTGTGGTCTGATATTAAACTCCAGAATTTGATGTCATGCTGTAAAGTATGGGGCTATTAATTAGTTGTGTAAAACTGCATATGTTCATGCTAGATATAGGGGAGTTGGAGGTAATTCTATAAATATTCTTCATAGCTTTTCTTGCAATAATGCACACACTTCAGCTAATACACCATAATTTCCTATTATTTTTACCAAATGTGAATTTCTGAATACTTTACATGATTTTCTATCTAGTGCAGTCTAGCATTAACTGTCTTCCTACTTCAGTCATTTATTTTATATTCTTAACTTCATTATATATCTCATCCGTCTCATTTACACTTCTTCAGTATTCATTTCAGTTGTGATCATTAGCTCTTTCTTCCTATTTTCTTTGTAAATGCTTGACACATAATCTTTTATGATGTGGTCTGAATTATATATTTTTGAACCTTATTCCAATGTGCTAGATTCATCTCCAAATACTGTATAATTTTACTCATGTCTTTTTTTTTTAATTTTATTTATCCATTCCTTTACTTAGGAATACATTTTATTTGCTTTTTAACATTTTGGCAATTAACAGACTCACTGTTTCCTTTTTATTTTTCTAGTTAGTCATAAATTTAATATGTCCTTCCAGAAAGTTCCACTACTCAATATTTGAGTTAAGACATCCCTTTATATTAATGTGTGTTTCTGTAAACTGTTTAACTTCTGCACTAAACTCCTCTATAAACAGTATGTTGTGTATTCCTTTGTTTCTTTTCCTGAAAAAAATGTATTCCAGAATCTTTACCTGATTTGTTAAATATGCATGATCCCTATGTGGTTTCCAGTTTACTCCTTTAATGTTATGTTTATATTCATTTGTTACTAACCAATAATCTATTATTGACCTTCTCCTTATGCAAACATGTAAACAGATCTATTTTCTTATTTATTAAACTCCTAAAAACAAATGCTTTAATTATACCCCTTACTATTAATGAATCACTATCTACTTTCTTTATTTCTGGCCTACTACCCACAGCATCTATATTAAAGTTTCCACCCAAATAAAATTCTTCTTCTTCTTATTTTACAGTAAATAAAATAAATGCCAGTTGCTATGTTCTGAAACCATTTGTCAGTTCTACATATCCATTTTTAATGTATATATTTACATATTATTTTATTTTTCCTTGGTGCCATGTTCACATTTTTATTTACTTTACTCTCCATTCCTTTTTTTATTCAAGCCATCTCTTCAGCACTTTCTTCATGTTCTACAATCTCCCATTCTTCCAAATATATTTGTATGATGGCTGACTTAAACTGTTTTCTCCAATCACTTTTCTTATATTTTAAAAACCTGACATTTTCTGTTCTGCATTCTGTTTCCTTACAGTATATAGTTCCTTCTAGTTCTCCCTGTTCAAATCTTCAGGTCCTTTATACCTACTATTTATTTTGTGATGCCACCCTTCCTTATTTACCTCATGCAAGTTCCCTTTAAATGTTTTCTTTTTATGTGGCCCAATAAATAACTCTTCAGTGTTCTGACTTTGTATCTCACATTTGTTTCCTTGCTTGTTAGAGTAAGTTTTTTTTGTAAGTGACTTCATTTTACCTTTTATATCTCCAGCTTTCTTTTTTTTTTCTACCATAAGCTCCCTGTTCTCCCCCTTCATGCATTTCTTCCAGCATTAAATTTAAATCAAACCTGGAGGAATTTTCCTCTGTCATCTTTTTGCATTATATATTTTTAATTTTTCACATGCTGTCTTATCACAGCTTTAAAAATGTGCCCATTTTCTGACAGAAATTATGTCAACATTCCCCTTTATATCTTCTACAGCTATTCTATAATCTTGTATAGAATTAACATTTTACTTGACTACTGTTATACATGGAATGTCTTCTTGATCCACACTTACATCACTCCTTTATTGCCACAATATTTTATTTGATTATCAAAGATATATATACCGTTTCATCCCAATTTAGATGAACCTAGAAAATGCAGTATTTATTTATTTTAGTCCAGATTTTTTCAGTCACTTTAGCTGTAGTCCTATATTTCAGTGTCATTCATTACTGTTTAAGGATCAGATAGCACAGTGTAATGTCTGTGTACCCAAATTATTATTTATAATCATTCTGTCATATTTCTAATAACGAATGTCACTCTTTTAACCAGGGCTTTAATGCTGATGATGCTTGAACATATGACGTAGTCTTACCTTATTCATTTTGCTGCCGTTTCCCCTAAAATTAATTCAGTTAAGCTGAAAATATAAAGCTTCCCTGAAATGCAGTCTACTGTTGTATCACAATAAATGCATTCATTTCCCTGGGTAAAAAACACTTAGCTTCATCTATATTTTTAATTTAAAATGTTATGTTTCAGTGAAGCTCCAGTAACTCCATTTGTACATTTTCTATAACACTCTCAGAGTCCATGAAAAGTAGTGTGGAAAATATTAGAAACTATGGGACCAGTATTTTGAAATCTTTTAACTTTTTATGAAACTGTTTATGTAAGTTTGAAATTATAGTAGCATATTCTTTCAAAGATTTATTATCTGTGTTGTTTTCTAGGCACTGGATTTCACAGTTGAAAAATGGATCAAATTGCCAACATACTGCTGTATAAACCACAATGTTGGCTTGATTTTGAATGCCTTAGCTTTGTCATACATCTGTGTTATTTTCTACTCTGGTTCTTGAAGTTTCAATTTCAGTCCATTCAGATGGTTAATGAGATATACTAAAAATCAAGTTTGGAGATAAAGGGAAAATCTGCCTTTGATTTTGTTTTCGCTTTAACCAGCGCAATGTCTTTGCACGTAGCTGCGCACTGCGCTAATCAGCACAACCACAATGTATTTGCTTGTAGCCACGCACCGCGCTAACCAGCGCAATGTCGGACAATGTTGAGCAACATTGAGCAACGTTGAGCAACGTCGAGCAACATTGAGCAATGTTAGGCAAAGTCTGGCAAAGTTGACCAAAGTCTGTTAAACACGGCCACACCTCCTTTACTTTACATTAACCAGTCAGGTCTGTCCAGTAGGAAAATAAAAAGCAGTGACAGGGCTCAAACTTAGGATACTGTGCACTATAGTCATAGTACTTAACCACTAAGCCATGACAGCATTTCATAAACATGCACTTTCAACAGACACATATCTATCAAAGGAATTTTAAACATTGCCAACATCAGCTAAGCAGGTGTGCCTACAGCTGAGTTTTTCCAAAGCTGGCCAATCACAAATAAGTGTGGGAAATGAGGTATATTTAAGCTCTACAGGTGGGAATACTTGATATAACTGGTTGTAGCTTCCTTCAGCAGTCAGCATGGCCGGTGTTGGAGAAGGCACTCGATTTAGAGTGCAACACTGGGGCATTGAGGAGTCCAAAGTAATGGTTCGGCTCCTTGTCCATAATCATCAGGAAAGACTCCTGCGGGGCCAGTACCAGGGTACCCAACATAAAACAGAGGCCTGAAACAGTCTTGCCCATGATTGCACCAGTGCCACTGATGTTCCTCAGACTGGTGAGCAGGACAGGCACCATTAGTCTGACCTGAAGCAACGTAGGGAGGATCAACTGGACCAGTGGATCCAGGAATCCTGTACAATACCTAATGCCCCAGTACTGAGTAAGTAGCCATTGTATTAAGTAGTTAAGAATTGCTATGCTTGTCTATACTATGGATAGGTATGTTTCAATATCACTGCATTTACTTCACAGCTGCAGGTGTCCGGGCTATTAACCAGCAAGCCCATAAAGATAGGCTGCTAAGGCTGCGTCATCAGGCAGGTTAGTAATTATTCTGCATGTACTGTTATATAAAATAAATGAGAGAGCCTTCAAAAAGTCTTTTAACCCAATAAATAAAGGTGTAATAATCCTTTAATAAATGTATGATTCATGGAGTGCGCCTTTGTCATTTTCTTTGATATGTTGTTGTACTGTTGCATTCTACAAATGGTAGTGTTGTATTAAGCAGTGTCAACCCACACTTGGATAGGCACATATAATGTGGATGAAGGGAGTGCCAGTAGCTTGTATGCATATGTACAGCCCTCAACTGTTGGCTAATGGCCAGCATGTACAGGTTAATCTGGCACATGAGTAGCTTGTTATTGTGTTCCCCAGAAATGTCAGTGTGCTGCCAGAAATGTAGGGAGCTGTTAACATATAACTGATACTTTCACCTGAGCATATCTAGATAATTATATGAAAGTAAATCTGTCAGTGTACCATCTCAGCAGTAGTGTGTGTGAGCAACTCTCAAAATATGTTGCAGTAACATCTGCATCTTGGACAGTTTGTATGTAACATACAGCTCATGTATATAATGATCTAGCAAAATCCAATTGCACAATATAAGGACATTGGGTAGTGCAATAATACATTTAGGGGACATATAACTGCAGTTAATAGGAATGTAGTGAAAACTAGAAGGATATATAAGTTGTTATTTGAGCTATCTTTTCCCACCCTACTGTATGTGCATAAAAAATGCAATTCCACACCTCAATCGGTATGTCTAATCCCAAAACATTTGTTGGGACATATATCCTATTGGTTTATAAATATTTGCATTAATTTCTATGCATGTGCCGTGTTAAAATACCGCAATATTGGTGGCCTGTTGCCATCAATTCAACCTGCATGCTGTTGTAATGTCCACTATCGTTCTATATATGCATGTGTTATGCTTTCTTTTCAACTGTTGAAAATCTGGTGTGTTGGGTTAATGGGAATACTTCTGCATGCTGTTATAACTAATTGGGAATGCTGTTGACTGTTACTAACCCATATCTTTATTAAACTCTCCAAAACATATTTCGTATGGGAAGGCCCGTCCCAGCAGACCCACCTGTCCCACCTCAGCTGGCCATGGCACCTGGCCCCAGCAGATCTGGTGCCCATCCTGGGGCCTTCTCCTCCATTGGCCCTGTGCCACCTTCGGGTGGAATCACTGCAGGGGATGGGGCTTGGCCCCCCCATGCAAGCATGGGTAGAGGAGGGGCACCTATCACCATGGGCAGAGGAGGGGCACCTATCAACCTTCGAACAGTCCCGGCTGTGGTGCATAGAGAGATTGAACGTTCTGTTGCAGAACCTCTATGCCAGCTTGAGGCCCAAGTGGAGCAATTCCCGGGTCAGCCTGCCCCTCCTACACAGCCCCCAGCACACCTGCCATCTGGGCCGTGAAGGTGCAGTGGTGACTGCCCATGGGTGGGGACCTCAGTCCCACTGTTTCCATTTGGGGGCTCATGGGCTTGCGATTTCCAAACATCCCACCCCATCAAAAGTGTTCACCCACCACATGTGTCATATACTGCCCCTGTATGCGTCCTGTTTGTCTTGTCTGTTTATCTCCCAAACCTACTTCCCCAAATATACCTACTTCCCCTACCCACATTCCACTCTCACCTGAAAAAAAAAAAGGGCAATCTGCTCCCAAAAAAAAATTACGCCCCATACATAGGTTCATAGGTTCATAGGTGTGTACTAGGCTAATGGCCCTGGAGCCTTTACAAGCCTAGCCCATAGAAGTGCCCTGGCATCATACCACCCGACATTATTTCCCAGTGCCTCTATCAAGCTCTCTCTAGCTGACAATTTTGCACACATGTCCACTGGACACATGAAATGTTATTTAATTAGCATTACAACATAATTTGTTGTCCTCACCCCTCTCTCAGGGGTTGAAGGTTTCATATCTCCTCCAAATTTATTGCATATGCACAGCTGTTGCTGTTGAAGAAATGGGCAGCTATGGACCTTCCCTACAACTGTCCTGCACATCCCAAGCTATTTTCCATACGGTCTTTGCCTCTTTGTGCCCTTTTTCACCACTTTCCTATCTCCCCATTTTTCTTTTCTTTCAAAGAAATTAGCGCAGGGGTGAGCGGGAGTAAGCACTATTAAGCAGTAGTTAGCGGGTTTGCACGAGTTTGAGCTTGTTTGCGCTTGGCTAAGCAATACGCAGCAATGCGCAAACCCACGCAAACCCGCTTACAACTGCTTAAAAGTGCCTTAGTCACTCTGTATGTGAGGGCCCTTGTTCTGCTCAGGAGCGAAATAAAACACCTCTGTAAGTCTCGAATCTCGGACCTTGCACACACTACACAACATGAAGTACCACTAAGCCACGGTACATATACATCAAATCGGTGCTTAAATAATTATATCATGCATCAGAATGAGTGAATGTAAAGGAAAATTAGGAATACCATACCACACAACTTATTCTTTGGATGTTGACCATCAGTTGTTGTGGGATTACATGACTGTGATAAGAGAAGCAGCCATTCTGGCAGGAAATAATGTTAAACTATCACTTTACAACCCCACACAGTATCACAGCAGGACACACACTGGCATATCTGTTTAGGGCAGAGGCCATACCTCCCAACTGTCCCTAATTTTCAGGGATATCCCTGATTTTGACACAAATTTTAACTCTGTCTCTCTGAATCTCTCCGAAAACTACTGACTTTGGCCAGAAAGGTGATGAATTACACTTAATGAATAATGACAATAATTAAGAGTTAGAAACATCTTTTACTTCAGAAAAGGTGTAGTAATTCATATGCTCTGATTCTCTCACTGTCTCAACTTAATGGCACTAATATTTTAAAGGTGTCCCTGATTGTCCCTGATTTTTCATGACTTTTCCCTGAGTCTGTTCAAATATGTACCTGATTGGTTGAGAGGTCTGGCAGAGGCATATCAGCCTTTCTGCTGTTACACACTGTGCAAATAGCATTGGAAGGAGTTTCAGAAGCATACCCTTATGTAGGAACACAACACTGAAATACAGTTGGATGTAGCCATGTACTGGTAGCAACCAGCTGTAAGAATGCCATTACTCTATTGCAGACCTGTGTGGTGCACAGACAAAAATAACAGGCTATTCTCTGGCTAGCATGTGGATAGGTCCATAGTTGGGAGTTACACAGACAGACTACTTACCTTGATAAACTAACAAGTACACAGCAACCCTTTAAGTCCAGCAAGATACAATCCACACAGTACTACTTACGCTCTCTGTACTTCTGCAACCCTACCCAAATGTAGAATATATCTGTGTGTGCAGGGTCTACCAAGGATGTAGGTAAGCATACTCACAGTAATAACTAGAAAATACAAAAGATGAGCCAAACTGTCAAGCACCCAACGTGCTATTCAAACACCAAAGTGTTCAAATAAACTGTACCAGCAGCAACAAATAAGTGAACAGCAAATAATCCAAAGTACATTTAATTAAAGCGCTTTTCGTTTGCAACAATATGCAAACTTCCTCAGAATAAATACATAATGACATGAAACCGGGTTTTATACAATAAACTTAATTGTTCAATACCAATTAATTAACCCGAAGGTGATCACTTAAAAATTAAAGGTACAAAACCTTAAAAGATAAAAAATTATCCACTGTTAAATATTGAAAAATACATACTAATAAACCACAAGTAAAAATATTCAAATATATATGTATATGTTTAAATATATTGTTTAAACACACGTATATTATTAAATGCAGAAAACATTCTACATGGTACAAGAAATCTTATGTTGTACACAATCATAAACACAAAATAATATGTGTTAAAAAACATTATTAGCAAATCATACAATAATTCTTACTAATAAAATTAAAAATAAAAAACCATGGAAAATGATGTGTACCTAAAAGCAATAAAAATACACATGTTCAATATACGTGAACACTTATTATAGGCTGGTGACTATCTTTTAAGACTAAAAATACTTAAAAGGCAGGCAATAGAACATGCCTCATTTAGACCAGGGGAATGATAGGATTCTAACCTAATTTGCCACTGAAGTTCTAAAGCTAGCAGTTTTAACACAGCAGGGCCCCCTCTGTTGTCATTATGCACTTGGTCAATTGCAATAAATTTAAAATGATGAGTGGGATAATCCAAAATATGTTTGGCCAGTGCGTTTTTGGTCTTTGATTTCCTAATGGCATATTGATGTTCATAAATACGTTCTCTGAACTTCCGTTCAGTTTTCCCCACATAATGGGCATTACAGATCTGACATTGCACTAAATATACCACCATCTTCGAGTTGCAAGTTAATCTGTGCTTAAGTTTAAATACATCCTTACCAACCGTAAACCTGTTCGATTCTATAATGAATTTGCAGTAATTACAATTGTGGCATTTAAACATCCCTGGGCTTCTAGTTGGAAATGATTTAATCTCAAACCAGGATTTAAGGTTCCTACCTTTTTTGTATGCCACCAAAGGGGTAAATCCCAATTTCAATATTACTGCTGAATCAATTTTAAAAAGATGCCAATTTTTCTTAACAATGGACCACAAAATGGCACTGTCCACTGCAAACGTAGTGATGAACCTAGGAAGGTCCACCACTCCTACACTGTTTACATCCCCATTCTGATTATCTAAAAAGATAGTAGGTGGCATTTCCGTACCTCTTTCCTTCACTTGTAATAATGGTACATAGATGTTAAGGTTCCTTTTCGTTACAATCTCACCTATGAGTTCTTCAACAAGCCAAGTGGGATAACCTCTACTAAGAAACATCTTTTTAAGTGTACTGCATTCCTCGTGAAATTCTTCATCCCTACTGATAATCCTTGCCGCTCTAACTAACTGACCTTTCACCACAGCACGTTTCTGTGTGAAAGGATGGCAACTGGTATAATGCAGGAATGTATTAGAATGTGTCGGTTTCCTGTATATTCTTGATGAAAAACAGGACGCGTTCATATCCTTAGATAGCAAGATGTTAAGATAAGCTATCTGATTGCTGCTGAAAGTATAGGTGAAAACCAAAAAATCAGTAGTGCTGTTCAGGAAATCAATAAAGGAGACTGCCTGTTCTTCATTTCCATTAAATAAAATGAAAATGTCATCAAGATAACAAGTGTAGTACACCAGGTGGTCGGAGAAAGAAGAATCTTTGAAAATAAATTGTTGTTCCCAGTGGGCCATAACCAAATTGGCCACACTGGCACCATATGGTGAACCCATCCCAACTCCAACTGTTTGCAAATAATAATTTTCACCAAACATGAAGAAGGTTTTGGATAAAGTTAAGTCGAGTAATTCAACTACTAATGAGATGTCCTGACTACTTGCTCCTCTAGATTTTAACCTTTCTCCAATCCACTCAATTGCTGTTTCCTGAGGTATGCAAGTATATAAATCCTTAACATCTACTGTAAGGAAATTATAATGTTCTTCATACCTCAGTTCATTAATCTTAGTAAGGAAAGACCACGAGTCTTTGCAGATCTGTATCTCTAATGGGATGTATTTCTGCAAAATGCGATCTACTACTTTTGTACAAACGTAGGTTGGCGATCCACAACTGTCAATCAATGGACGCATAGGTGGATTAATAACATTTTTATGTATTTTTGGTATCCCGAAAAAATACGGAATCCTAGGATATGAGGTGGTCATGTAATTAAACATATCTTGATTAATCCTACCATCTATGTACATCTCATCAATATGGTCCTTAATTATTTTATAAGCCTTATTAATCTCATTCCTTGAACTCAATGCATAAGATGGGGTATCAAGTAACAGCGTCATGCGATCAAAGTAATTATTGTTTTCAAAAATAACTACCCCCCCCACCTTTGTCAGGTTCACAGATACGTAAATTCTTCATACGGAGAGTCCGAATACTCTCAATTTCTTCCAAGTAATTACGTGGAATAATATTTTTGTTGACCTTAATATGGTTCCTAATGTCCAATTCACACATCAGTTCAAACATAGACAAAAGGGGGTGGAGTGGGGGATTGAATGTACTAGGAATATAAAACTGATTATTACAGTCTAAGTATGCCCCTCCTCCCATCATTAACCTGAAGTTCAATTTCCTAGTAAAAATTTTAATGTCAGTGATCGCCTTGACGAAATCCATTTGATGATGGGGAACATATGTTAAACCCTTAGCCATTAAATCTGCCATGTCCAAAGAAATGTCAACATTAGAAAAATTATACACCTTAAAATCACCCAATGAGTTAGTGCTAATAGTGGGCTCATGGTGTAAATTCTCAAAACTTGAATCAATTAAATCATATGTCATTAACAATGCAGAATCAGCGGCACTATCAGAAAGTACCATGTCATAGTCACAAATCTGAACACCAGAAAGTGCTAACGGTTGTTCCTCCTTTGATATGTTCGATTCTGCCACTGTCGTTGGACTTTGGGTCTCGCACGTAAAAAACTGTCCTGGAAATTGTTATTAAAATTGCTGTTATTCCTATTCTGGAGTCTTTCACTCCTACGCAATTCAAAAGGGGGGCCATTCTCATCACAGCCTTGCACTTCATTCTGATTGTCACCTAAATTAGTATTGGGGCAAGAAACAGAAACAGAACCATTGCCTTCATTAGGTTTGTTAGGAATAGAACCATTAGTATTAGGTACAGGATTCCTCCTCCATACCTGACCTACAGGAGGTTTAGGGTATGCAACCCCATCCCTGTAAGCTTTAAGATCCCTGTCTAATTTCTTAAATTTGGTTGTTTTTAATTTCACAATATGCTCATCAATATTTTTAAACAATTTCGTATAATCAAATCTATAACTCTCAAACATTAAATCAGATCTAATGGTATTGTCCAGTAAAGTAGCTTCTGCATTAAGTTCTTCAACTTGCAATGCATAATGTTTTATCATCAAATTTAACAGTTCAAAACCATGCCTATCAAACATACATAGTAAATCTTGGTGAAACAATGAGTTTACCAGTAACCCAGTCGGATACTGATAGTGCCTCAAACCCTTTGGTACAAATTTCTTTGCTAAACATTCATTAAAATATGCTATTTCCAGTTTCAACTTTTTTACTTTCAGTAAAATACTGTCCAGTAATTTTAAATTAATGACAATGTCATGTTCATGATGACTGTCCTGAACTGTGTTATCAGTAAGTTCATTAGAGAAAGTAGGATTAACATTAATCCAGTCCAAAAAATTAGGAACATTACTGATGCTAGAACTCACCAAGTGTTGCTCCCTATTGGGCTCACTAGATGCTGTAGCCATGTTGGTAAATTGCTGGCAAATCCATAGTTGGGAGTTACGCAGACAGACTACTTACCTTGATAAACTAACAAGTACACAGCAACCCTTTAAGTCCAGCAAGATACAATCCACACTGTACTACTTACGATCTCTGTACTTCTGCAACCCTACCCAAATGTAGAATATACCTGTGTGTGCAGGGTCTACCAAGGATGTAGGTAAGCATACTCACAGTAATGAAATATGTCCAGTTTTTCTGAGCAGCTTGTGCTAATGTCAATACTAAAAAAGCACAAACTTCTTGCGCCAAAGAAATACATCTCTATAACTAGCGTTGTAATGCAGTTAATTGTAACAGTTGAAAAGAAAGTACATTTTTCCATGTATCTTAGGGTAGCATTTTGAGGGGTGAGTACATTTCTACACTGACAAGTGGGTACTGGAAGCAGCAACATTAGGTCTGTGTACAAAATGTAAATCTCTGGCTACACCCCTGGCTTCTGATATAAGAACTATACCAACCATCTGTCTTAAACAATGATGTCCACACCAAACAAGGACAATCTCCATCTTGGAAAGTTGAAAGAGCCACGCCTACATGAGTCAGCAATTTATAGTACTGGGTTGCTATGACAGTGATTACTGCAATTACTACACAACAGGCTGCATGCAACTAGCAAATGATGGCCACTAATTGGTGCAGAGGCCATCACATGCTCATGTGCAAATTCCAACAAAAGCAGGCTGCAATCTCTGCCAACAAACTCAATCACTCTATTGCAGAGACTGAAAGAGAGAGAGAGAGAGACAGAGACAGAGAAAAGGAAAAAGAAATATTACCAAATCATACAAAGGAAAGGTATGTGACACATATGTATTTACTGGCATGTAGTAGATGTTATTGAAGAATAGTCTACATAATGTGAACCATTCATATGTAGAAGCAGTACTTCTTTATGCACAGATGTTCTGCTTAATTACTGCTATGGACAATACTGTGTGCACCTGTGGGCAGTGGGGTATACCTGTGAAATGTGTAGCTCAGCATTAAATGTCAAAGATCTGATCCATGTTATCTGTGTTCTGTACAGCAGTGTGGCCAATGGCTGTTGGGGGGATTAGCGCTAACATTATATAAACATGGGTGTGACAAAACAACACATGCATAATAGTCATATTAAAGTGTAGCTTAGCATTGGCAACTGCTGTAGCAGTCTAGTATGCTTATCTAGCATCTGTTGCCATATATACCCCCCTAATATTAGTGTGTATTCATACGTGACACCTGTTTGTGCTAAAGCAAGGCCCAACAGTTCAGCTGTGAGGTACAGGGACTTACAACAGTGTGGACCTTGTGTGTGTATGCCACACACATATGGAAAAATATGTATGTGTCATATATATTCACATCTGTATATGTGCATAGAGCAGGGGACATATTGCAACTGTTTGTGAAGGGGGGAGATATATATGTTGGTGAAGGTTAGTATACGCATATTTGTATGTAGGTTTTAGTGTGTGACAAACAAGACAGCATACAGTGCTGGTATATGACATGTGGTGGTTAAACACTGTGGGTGGTTTGTTCAGTTTGCAGTGTTGAAGCCAGTAAGGCCTGCTAAAGCTACCTTGGCTGTGAACACCTTCAATGCATTTATCCCAAGACTGTGTGATTTTATTACATTACTGTATACCTTACATCCATTGTATAACTGATATTCTCACTATGAAAGGTGAAATGTATATGTGCCTACATATATATGTATATGTAGACAAATGGATGTGTATGTGTATATATACACACACACACATATATATATATATATATATATATATATATATATATATATATATATATATATATACTCATTCACACACACCTACATCTACTTGTTGCAATAGATTCTTTGGACTGTTGACTGACTGTGATGGTCAATATATTTGTGAATACATCAAATATATGTATCTGTGGGATATCTTAGTGGGAAACTGTTTATGTTATGGTATTATGGGTCCTTGCTTTGATCCTAGCAATAGCTGTGTATTATGTTGCTAGGCAGAACAAGTGCTATTGCATACAGTGTGATTAAGTCCCTTGGTTTTAACTAGGGTGTGTCATTGGAGGCTAAAGCACTACATCTATGATTATTGATTGGTACTGTGGTACAAATCCTGTGTGTACTGTAGTACTACTTGAAGCTCTGGGCCTGTACAGCAAAGTATGGTGTATGTCCACATTGCTTGCATCCACTGTTTTGTGTGGTCCCTGCATTCATCACAGATTACATTTCTCAAGATTAAGGTTGTGTAAATACTGACACACAGTACTGTATAGTACACACTGAAAGCTTATCTGGGTTGTCATACCTTTGTGTCCTGCAATTATGCATGATGTGTGTGTGGGTATGTTTGTAACATGTCCTTTGACATATGTGTGGTAAAACATATAACTGCGTATCTAGCAACATTCATAGTGTACTGCAGCAGTATGTGACCTATATTCACAGTTGTGCACATAATTTTGCCACGGGTTTGGCATTAACAAGTTGTGTGGTATAATAGTAATACATTTACTGAACCTTACACTGATTGTGATGGATGATATATTTCTTTACACATCAGCTTGATGTATATCTGCTGTGGCTAGGTGGTGCATTGTGTTGCATACAGTGTGCCAGGTACTCTTGTATAGTCTTATATAGTGATTTTATTTTGTTGCTGTGCAGAACATGGTTCATTGGATAGAGAGTGAGCAGGGCACTTTCAAGCAGTTGTGGGGTGAGCAGTGATATGTGGCAGTTACAGTGTTTCACTATCAGTTAGCTTATAGGTTGCTATATATGGCAGTTCAGTGATGTCTGTACTGTATAATGTTAAATGTGCCATATGACTTGCTCAGACATATTTTTGTATTTATGTCTTCCAGGGATCATGGCCCATCGCAGGAACCCGAGTTACAGTAGTGCTGAAGATGATATAATTACTAGCAGTATGATTCAGCAATACTGTCTCATGTTCTCACAAACCAGCCAGGACCAGCAAGAGCGTACTTCAATGTGGCAAGATGTTATCCGCAGGGTCAATGAGGTAGGCCTGCATAACCAGACATATGAGCAGTTACACCACCACTGCAGTGATCTTCTCAGACATGTTCGTCAGCGTGCCGCTGATGTGCGTAGACAACAACTTGCAACAGGAGGTGGTGTTAATATCCACCCCCCCTCACCAGAGTGGAGGAGCTGCTCATGAGCCTGGTGGCACCTGCCCAACAACAACAGCAGCAGACATACACCACAATGGAGGTTGGAGCCACCCAGCAAGCACACATGGAGCATGCAGGTAACATGGCATATCTGTAGACTACTGTTATCTGTATTGGTAGATCATGCATATGTGAGATGTGGAGTGTGTCGTTCAAAGATGTGGAGCCTGTTGTTGTGCAATACTGATCATTTGGAACATAATCTGTAGCCCTGTGAATCTAAACTGTTGTTGTACTATGGAGATTGCAAACACACAGTAGCAATGCCACAGTTGTGGCTGCTGACAAACTGTCTCATCTCTATGTAGGTCCCTCTGGGGTGACATCAAGGCAGCAGACAGATGCTGATGAGTGTGTTCTACATTTATTATTGTAAATAAAAAGTGCATGTCATAGTTAAGGTGTAGGCCATGTACACATGTAACACACCTACCCATAATGTATGCTGTGCATGTTTGGTGTAAGAGCACGCACATCTCACTAATGTGATTAGCTGCCTCAAACACATGCAATACCCAGACCATCTCA
Organism: Protopterus annectens; assembly: GCF_019279795.1. Lineage (NCBI taxonomy): Eukaryota > Metazoa > Chordata > Ceratodontiformes > Protopteridae > Protopterus > Protopterus annectens. Next base: position 1,580,685,906 of record NC_056725.1, read on the forward strand.
AACAAATGTGGCTAGACTGTGACCATTGGATAGGCACAGTTGATACTCAACATGCACATAACATACACATATATGTGATACACAGAGCATTTTAACATGCTACACATAAAGGATTCCCAAACCCTCTGTAAAGACACACTCCAGTATCCAAAATCTCATCCACACATTACACATAATATACCTGAGGGATAGAGGCCTATCCTGGGGCATTTAAACACTCTGCAACACACTACACATTCATGTCAGGGAATGCTCCTTATTGGCCTCCTTACAAACTCATGTAACAACTGGTTGTGAAATGGTGAATTTAGCCAAGGTAGTACAGTTCTGGCACAGCATGATTAATGCTGGTTTGTGAAACATTTGTAGCCTTGAGTGACCACCTGATGCTTCATGATGATGGCCTATGGTACTATACCCCATCCAGTTATTGTAACCGCAGTACTACACATAGCTGTCATTGCTACACACCATAATGATGCATGTGTGCACACATATGCACCTCTAAACAGTAGCATACCAATCACCATTTGCACAACTGACACATATATGTCTTGTGATGCTATTGAGTGGCTAGGTCATATGACACATATTGGGTATGTGTAGTGTTTAAATATGCAGTTGTGTTTTAGCATGCCATGTCATGGATGAGACTGGTATGTCCAAAATATGATCTACACTTACCATAAGTACCGTACATTGGGTATGTGGCCGAATGGTATTCCATTGATTATCCATGCACCACTGATGATGTTGTGTGAATACTCAACATGCATGTGCTAAAAGTGTGTTCTCAATTATTTGCTAAAGACACAGAGGCTGTAATCAGCATTGGATACCTATCTGACACACAGATACACATCCAGCAATAGTATGTACACCTGTGAGTTATAGTGCACAGTACATTACAGGGTTATGAATACCTGCACAGCAATGTTGTGTCCATGTATGCATTGTATTACAGGGGGAGGGCCATCACCTAATAACAAAACACATGCATCAAAGCCATGTATACTGTTAGTAACAAGGACTGACTACACTTGCACTGCATGCTGTTGAGCAACACATGTCCTGCATGCTGACATGTGTGATATGACTGTTTTGCTTGTGATACTGTACCCCACCATCACCTGCCATTGTGTATGTTCTGTGATTGCTGGTGTTGTGTGTGTCTGTTTTAGGGAGGAGTGTAGTTTTGTGTGTGTGTGTGTGTGTGTGTGTGTGTACATTTGTGCATGTGTGCATATGTGCACGTGTGCATGTGTGCATGTGTGCATGTAGTCTGAAGTCATGTTCAGGTCTTACAGTGTGTTTCCTGTTTTCTTCTCACAGGTGCCGAGGTGGGGCTGGTTCAGTACAGCAGGGTACCTGATGTCACTGACACAGACAGTGATGATGAGGATAGGTGTGTTGAGGCACAGGCAAGTTTGTCAAGGTCTGTTGTTGGGCCACCAATTGACACTACACAGGTCTCCACCCCATCCATGCACACAGTCATACTGCCTGTACATCCATCATCACCATTGCCCTTAACTGAGGGACAGTTTATAGTTGGCACTGGCCAGGACAGTGTGGTATCTATGGCACATGTATCAGGACACAGCAGCCATAGCCAGATGTCTGGAACGGTACCACATAGGCAGATGCCCAGGGGTTCTCATCAGAGCACTGCTGGTCATCATGCCCCTGGCAGACGTGCCATACCTCTTTCTACTACATGCATGTTTCAGGCTGTCATGGAGGCACAGACACGAATGGAGTAGTACACCAGACAGGGGCTAAGGGCACAGAGGGCTCATTACACCTCTGTAAATGACAGTATCTGTGACCTAGCAGGTGCCATACATAACTACACTGAGGTCATTGACAGACGTTGGGGTGAGACATTGGATGTCATCCACAATGTCATGTCCATGTGTCAAGACAATGTGGGATGGTTGGGATGTGGACGTGGACGTATGCCAGCAACATCAGCAGCTGGAGGTCACCGTGGATGTCCAGCACATCACAGCCGCTCCCATAGTGCCAGTACCAGCCCCAGCAATATTGGGGGGGGCTGTCCATAGAACGTCCTAGCAGACCACGTGTACGTGGCTCTGGCCAGTCCCAGCAGGGACCTGGATCCAGTGGACATATGTCAACCTCTTCAGATAGTACCCAATCTGGATTAGTACCTGATACTGTCTGTAGCACCCCTGCCAGGCACAGGTTCCATATCCGTGGCCAGAAACGGTGATCAGTAAAGCCTGCCAAGTACAGTCTGTAGCTGTCTCACAAATACCCATATATGGCAGCCACATGGTGGAACTGTGTGCATGCAGACACACACACATAAACCAGAAACCTAGGGCAAACACATACCCACACACATGACATCAACATTGGCCCATAACAGTACTCATGGCCCTCACACACACAAGTCGATTGTATGGCTAAGTGTAGGCCTCTGGCAAACCAGCAACACACCCTGTGCATATGATGAAATCTGTGCCACCTCCTGTCATCTGTAACATTGATGCAGGAACAGGCTAACATGGTGCTGATGCACAGGATGACTTTAATAAAGTATAACAATGGTTGGATGTGTAGCATGTTGTCAGCAGTAAAGTGTAATGATATCCTTGAAGGTGTAGCTGAGCAGGCATGATGCACTAAAGCTGTAATTAGCAATGTTGTATTGTTTTCACCAGTGTTTATTCCAATTGTGTTGTGTTTGTCCATGTGCCACTTGGCTGATGTGTGTAGTTGTGTCAACATGCGTTATACAGTGGACAGTAAGTGTGGGGTGTGTGCAACACAGGTTTGCAGGTGTCCATTGTGGGGTGTGTGCAAAACAGGTTTGCAGGTGTCCATTTGTGAACATGGTGGAGGTGCACTGTCTGCATGTACATCCATATTGGACACATGGGTAGGGTGACATGCCCAGTATTGGCCAATGTTAACACTCCATAGTTTCTATTGGTGGCCAGTATGCATTGTACTACACACATTTTGGAACTTGAGTACCCATGTGTGTGTATGACACGGGTTGACACTGTGCTGTGGGTGATGCTGTTGTTGCTATCTGTCATTGGTTTGCATTACTAAGGTTAACACTGTCCCAGCTGCATAATCCTTTAGTAATGCACACTGTTCACCTACAGAGTTGCATGGACCATGCTATCATAAACACAAGAAATTCTCACTTATACAGTAAAAGTGCATTAGTCTCATGGACCCCTGCTATAAACTAAATATATAATAGAAGGTGTGAAGTTGTACCAAAAAAGAGTTACATACCAAGAAGGGATAACCTCTCTGGTCAGTATCATTGGGAAAATACAATCCCTCAATAAACATACAAGGCAAGCTTCAAAACACAAAATGGCAAGGATTCCAAAGACAACACTAAAGCTTTCTTTAGTGTTGTGTATAATCTACAGCGTAAATCTCAGATCGGGCCACAGTTAATGTAAATGGTCACAAAGTACATTTATCTGACTGACATTAACAATTTCTTGTCATACCGTTTGAATGCGGATTTCGCAACCCTGTCATTACACAAGGGCCACATTTCCAGACCTGAAGAATGTAAAACCTGATGATTCACAGACACACTAGTTAAAACATCTCTTTACCAAAGTCGCAATTACAGTGGCAATGGTACTGGACAGTGTCCCTGGCTGTGTCATACACAAGCTTACATATGAAGTCACCACTCTCCTAAACACTCTGTCCAGATGCAGCCTCTATACAGGTTACATACTTGTGGAATGACGCATGGTAATGGTGTTCACAGTTCACAAGGGTTGAGCTACATCTTCTTCTCCTTTCAGATGCTGCCATTAGGGGTCACCACAGTAGATCATCTGTTTCCATTTCTTCCTGTCCTCTGCATCTTGTGCTGTCACACCATCCACCTGCATGTCCTCTCTCAACACAGCCATAAACCTCATCTTAGGCATTCCTCTTTTCCTGTTACCTGGCGGCTTCATCCTTAGCATCTGTTTCACAATATACTCTGCATCCCTCCTCAACACATGTACAAACCAACTTAATTCTGCCTATCTGGCTTGGTCTACTAACCTTCAAACCTGGGCTGGCCCTCTAATATACTTATTCATAAACATGTCCACCCTCGTCTCACACACAGTGCAAATGCTAACATAAATTGATTAAGGGTAGAACTACAACAGATCCTGGAAACTCTCACCCTATAAGCCAGACAAATGTTATCAGGAAGGCTATGGAGTACAGCATTATGGAACTCATTAACAGAGACATTATGAACCTGCAAACACTGCACCATACCCACTTAGGTTCTCTAAAGGCCAGATCATGTCTCCTACACCTTGTAGACTTCAAGCCAGTTAACAAGGCTATAGGTGAGGGAGGGGAGGTCCACACAGCCAAGCTATAGCTCACCAGGAATTCATACCCATCCCACATTCTGGTATTATACAGCCTCCATGTACAATTCTATGCCAGTAACAAATGGTATTCACCTGCACTCAGTCCTGGGACCACTCCTGTTTGGCATATAGCTTTCTTAGGTACAAGCAAACACAGTAGGGATATGTCTGCCCATCTTTGATGAAAATGCATACTGTGGGCTATACTTTATTCTCCAGATGACACACACATCCTCCAAAAGGGTATCATAGAGACAGATACCTGGTGTCAAACACGTGCTGTCAAGCTATAAGCCAAAGAAAGCATAGTTATCCACTTTTAGAAAACAAAGTATCCTCAGAGTACAACATAGGTAGTAGCCCCCAAAATGTGGAACAGGTACTAATGTATACATAGAGCCATGTGTTTAGTCATCTGTCCTTTGATAATCACATGGCCAAAGGGTTTTGTAAATCCCTCTGTGGAGCACATAAGTAATAAAGGGTTTGCATGTAGATCCACAGAGGTTGTTGCACACCTATAATGATTAGTCATCTTTGTCAGACTTTGCTTGCTTTGGAACAGGATTCAAATATACCTCAAGCATAAATAGTCACTCACACTCTTCAATAGAAACCGTGATGAGTGGATGTGAAACAGAAGACGTAGCCCAGGGATCACTGCAGTGGCTAAGCTTGTCACTAGCATACAGAAGTGACCTAAGGTCTAAAAATCACCAGCATGCTCTGGCAAAGATAACAGATGCATTCACGGAGAAAGCTGAATACCTACCTATGAAATAATTGAGGTCACATGTATGTATATGGCTTTGCCCCACAGCTACCTTACATGTGTAATGCACATACAGTTGTCATTGTGATATGTCATACACTAGAAAAATCAAAACCCACTCCACATTGACCAATGGTGTCACACACCTGGAACACACACACACAGTCAGCAAGTGCGAGATTCAAACTCCTTCCTAAGTACATTATGATACTACAACAGTATGCATTTACACGATGCGCTAAACACATTAATGGGATTTCACCTTTCCACAGGTATATTTGTAGGATGGTGACATCATCAGCCTTGTCAGAGATGAGTATACCACTTTTAAGGGGTGTGAGTAGTCTCCTAAAAGGTTGCTCTCTCCCCAGGGAGAGAGAGACACACACACACACACACACACACACACACACACACACACACACACACACACACACACAGTTGGCAAGTGCGGGGTTATTAATCCAAACTAAGTACGTCTTTACACTTCAGAAAGGAATATGGAGTTACAGGGTGCAATACAGACATTACTCGCTGACAGTTTGCCCAAAGGTTTTTTTCACATTTGCTAACCTCAGCAGGCTTATCATACTAGGTGTATTGTGAGTGTATTGTATGCATAGGCCATGACCATATCATATATGGGTTGATGCACCACATGCTGACACACACAGGGTCAAACCAGTGGCTAAGCTCTGTCAACCCAATAGTGGACAATACAGTCAAGAGGAATAGGGTCATACAAGCACAACACCAACAGTCTTGCATAGACCCACAATATAAGCACCAGCAAACCACACACATAAATACACATTACCAAACTCGGAGAATACAAATATTAATCTGAAAAAGAGTGAGTGTCCTCCTAAGCAGACAAGCAAGAAACATGCACCTCCAAGCACATGCCACAAAACACATAATACACCAAAGCAGTGTGATTCACAACAGGCCCTAAGGCAAAACAATATACCCAACACACTAGTAATAGATGACTTCATAGTCAGGCACACAGATGTTCCACTCACTAGGCTGGACAAGGGGAAGGCTACTGTCAGTTGTTTGTCAGGTGCTATGATCCGCCACATAACACAAGCACTTACATCACTCCAGAACAGGTACATATATGATGTGTTCTTTGTACATGTCAGTGTGAATGATCTGAGACATACCTCCCAGGACAACATGACAAGAGATATATAGTAGCTCTATGATCATGTAGCCCAGGCTGGTATGACCCTGACCTTGAGTAGCATCTTACCTTCACCTACATGATGCTGCAATATAACAGAAAGATGATAAACTTCAGCAATTGGCTGAGCTTCTGGTGTGATTCAAAGGGGATCCAGTCTCTGTCTGCCTGTGATGACATGATAGACAAGCCTCGTTGCTTCGCTACAGATGGTTTGCACCTGTCACCCCTATGCTTCTGAATACTGGCCAAGGCTCTTGCTGTCCCCATATTACCTTTTTTAGGCAAGGCTTAAAGGTTCATAGGTTCATAGGTAGGTACTAGACTATCGGCCCTGGGGCCTGTACAAGCCCAGCCAAAAAGATACCCTGGCTTTTGCCACCCAAGAAATTTATTTTCCTGTGCCACTGTCGAGCAGAGACACATAACTGATCCCCGGGGTGAATTTCCTATTTCCCATCCAATCATCAAGATTTTTCTTGAAGAGTGCTAATGAGGAGCTTTGTTTGATATAGATAGGTAGTTTATTCCGGAGTATGGTAAGTCTCTGGGACAGGAATCTATCTCTCCGGCATGTTCTGTTTATTGTGGTGACAAGGTTTAGGTCCCTAGAGCGTGTAGCTCGGAGGGATTGGGATTTCTTTAAGTAGAGCATGTCCAACAGCTCTGGGTTTGACATAGCTTTGTATGAAAGGCAGAGATCACCTCTGAGTAGGCGATATGCGACAGAGTAAAGCTGGAGTGTTTTGAGACGGTCTGTGTAGGGCATGTGTTTGAGTCCGGTAATCCTCTTTGTGAGGTATTTCTGTTGCCTTTCCAGTTGTTGTAGATGTCTTGTGAGGTACATACCAAAAAGGGTGTTGTACTCTATAAAAGATCTAATGAGTGATGAGTAGAGGGGAACAATGACCTCGTTTTTTCTGCATGAGAAGCGTTTTGTGATGAGGTGTGCCACATAAAAGGATTTCCTGACTACTGGACTTTTGGAAAGTTCCTGTGTTACCCATTTCCTTTCTTGGATAAATGGAGGCTTCTTTGTTCACCAGTTGCAGTGGGGAGCTTAGAGCAGCCTATCTATTCCTGGAGGAGTGTTCCCAGCACAAGAATCTGGTAGTCTATTGGCTGTTTTGGGCCAATTTCTATCTCTTTCAAGTCCCCCTGTATAATACCCGCTTTGGCGCGTTTTTTGTGTTTGTTACTACTCAGCCAAGCTCCTAGTGGTCCTGCAGAGTGCTGCTAGAAGCAGAGAGGCTAAAAGAGTGACTGCTAACCTGATAAAAGTATTTTTTTCCTGCTACTACCTGGGCGACTGTCCGATCTAGCTAAACTGCAAATATTTCTGCATTCTTGAACTGTTTTAAACTGTTTAAAGTTGTTTTTGCACCTGCACTTTTAAAGTTTGTCCTGTTTGTTGCATTTACCTGTTGAGGCTACACACTCAAGTGTGCTAGCCTGTGCTACATATTTATTGCATTTTCCTGCTGTTTGTTGCAAAAAAAAAAAACAAACAAACAAATTATCCTTGTTTCCTGTCTTTTCTGACCTAGAGTAGTCCAAATACAGGCTTTGCTGTATTCTGGACTTTTGGAAAGGTCCTGTGTTGCCCATTTCCTTTCTTGGATAAAGGGAGGCTTCTTTGTTCACCAGTGGCAGTGGGGAGCTTAGAGCAGCCTATCTATCCCTGGAGGAGTGTTCCCAGCACAAGAATATGGTAGTCTATTGGCCGTTTTGGGCCAATTTCTAGCTCTTTCAAGTCCCCCTGTATAAAACCTGCTTTAGCGTGTTTTTTTGTGCTTGTTACTACTCAGCCAAGCTCCTCGTGGTCATGTAGAGTGGTGCTAGCAGCAGAGAGGCTAAAAGAGCGACTGCTAACCTGATAAAAGTGTTTTTTTCTTGCTACTACCTAGGCAACTGTCCGATCTAGCTAAACTGCAAGTATTTCTGCATTCTTGAACTGTTTTAAACTGTTTAAAGTTGTTTTTGCACCTGCACTTTTAAAGTTTGTCCTGTTTGTTGCATTTACTTGTTGAAGCTACACACTCAAATGCGCTAACCTGTGTTACCTATTTATTGCATTTTCCTGCTGTTTGTTGCAAAAAAGAAAAAAATATATATCCTTGTTTCCCGTCTTTCCTGACCTAGAGTAGTCCAAATACAGGCTTTGCTGTATTCTGGACTTTTGGAAAGTTCCTGTGTTGCCCATTTCCTTTCTTGGATAAAGGGAGGCTTCTTTGTTCACCAGTGGCTGTGGGGAGCTTAGAGAAGCTTATCTATCCCTGGAGAAGTGTTCCCAGCACAAGAATCTGGTAGTCTATTGGCCGTTTTGGGCCAATTTCTAGCTCTTTCAAGTCCCCCTGTATAAAACCCACTTTGGCGCGGTTTTTGCGCTTGTTACTACTCAGCCAAGCTCCTCGTGGTCCTGCAGAGTGGTGCTAGCAGCAGAGAGGCTAAAAGAGCAACTGCTAACCTGATAAAAGTGTTTTTTTTTGCTGCTACTACCTGGGCGACTGTCTGATCTAGCTAAACTGCAAGTATTTCTGCTTCTTGAACTGTTTTAAACTGTTTAAAGTTGTTTTTGCACCTGCACTTTTAAAGTTTGCCCTGTTTGTTGCATTTACCTGTTGAGGCTACACACTCAAGTGCGCTAGCCTGTGTTACATATTTATTGCATTTTCCTGCTGTTTGTTGCAAAGAAAAAAATATCCTTGTTTCCCATCTTTCCTGACCTAGAGTAGTCCAAATACAGGCTTTGCTGTATTCTGGACTTTTGGAAAGTTCCTGTGTTGCCCATTTCCTTTCTTGGATAAAGGGAGGCTACTTTGTTCACCAGTGGCAGTGGGGAGCTTAGAGCAGCCTATCTATCCCTGGTGGAGTGTTCCCAGCACAAGAATCTGATAGTCTATTGGCCGTTTTGGGCCAATTTCTAGCTCTTTCAAGTCCCCCCTGTATAAAACCCGCTTTAGCGCGGCTTTGCATGATTTTGCGCATAGCGCAGCATCGGGCAATGCTGCTTAATTGGGTTTAAACCATTCTCGGCTCCACAAAGTCTGCTCTTCACTTTTTCCCATAGAACTGATCTAGTTCTCATAATAAACACCCTATTCCTACTCTAAAGCCTGGCACTTGCTCACTAAAGCAATTATATAAGTCAGCACTAAAAAATTAAAAGCACTACACCCTCACAAACTTCCTTTGAGTACCTTGTTCCCCATTGGCCCTTTTTTCAATTATAAAGGAATTCCCAGTACTATTCTAGCATGTCCAAAGGTCAGTTGTCAATCTCCTCAATGGTCCAGCTGGTGAATCTGGGAATCTTGAGCCAATGTTACAACTGCCTCATGTACACAGACAACCCTCTCCTCCTCCCAACAAATTCCAACACATGTGAGAGATGCAACCATAGCCAAACTGGAGGCTAAGCTCTCTCAACTCAGTACTGGTGTAACCAGTCAGGAGGAGAAGGAAACCACACTCACTACAATTCCACTCTCACATAGACCTACCACGACAGCAAACCAAACACATAAACACACAAAAACATACTTGGAGGCTCTAAATAAAAATCTGCCTATGCAACAGAGACCTCCAAAGCAGACACCCAAGCAACCGCTACCCCAAAACAAAACATGTGCAACACATAGCTCACAAAGCCAGTGTGCCGAACAGTCACAGCCCTTAAGGCTAAACAACACACCTGATACACTTGTAATAGGTGACTCTATCGTCAGGCACACTGACGTTCCGCTCACCAGGCTGAACAAGGAGAAGGTCACGGTGAACTGCCTGTCGGGCGCTAGGATCTGCCACATAACACAAGCACTCAGGTCACTCCAAGGCAAGTACAAATATGACTCAGTCATTGTCCATGCTGGTGTGAATGACCTGAGATGTACCTCCCTGGACTACATGAAAAGAGACATAGAGGAGCTCTCTGAGCATGTAGCCCAGGCTGGTATGACCCCGACCTTGGGTAGCATCTTACCCTCACCAAGAATGATGCCACAATATGAAGACAAGATGATCAATTTCAACAATTGGCTTAAGTATTGGTGTAATTCAAAGGGGATCCAATGCCTGTCAGCCTGGGATGACATGCTCGACAAGCCACGATGCTTCACTAGGGTGGCTTGCACCTGTCACCCCTGGGTATTCAGATATTGGCAAAGGCTCTTGCCACCCCCATAGTGCCTGTTTTAGGCAAGGCTCAAAAGACAAACCCACCTCCATAAGTATCACAAGGGATAAGAAACTAAGAGTAATGCTACTCAATGCCAGAAGTCTAAACCTCAAGATGCATGCACTCGAAACTCTCCTTAGCATGGAGAACATCGATATCTGTGCAGTAACAGAAACCTGGTTCAAGGCTCCCGAGAGCACCCCAGCACTACCAGGTTATACCTCATACCATGTTTTTTGGCCGCAAAACTTGGACCGTACCACAAAACGAGGGGGAGTATCAATATTCGTCAAAGATACCCACACCTCCAGGTTGGTGACACAGCACAAAGAATCAGAGACTATCCATGTGCAACTAACAGTGGGTAAAACTGCCTTCCAGTTTATAGCCTGCTACAGACCACCCTCCCAAACCCAGGAACCCCACTCGGCCTTCCTGAGAACACTGGAAAATATGAAGGTCTCTCCAAACACCATTATATTGGGCGACTTCAACTACCCAAACATAAACTGGGAGCATTACTCTAGCTCCAACACCCTAGCCCAAAGGTTCCTAGAATTTATAAACTCAAATGCTATGGAACAACTTGTTACCACTCCCACAAGAGGGGAAAACATACCGGACCTGATCATCACCAACATGGGAACTCTATGCTCCAGACCAGAAGTGTACCCTCACTGGTAAGATCAGACCATAAACTAATCTCACTAGATATTCACATCCCGACCCCAGCCCCTGCCCAGAAAACTACAGTGAAAAACTTCTCTAAAGCAAATTTCACACTCCTCAAAACAGAGGTGGAATCCTTCAAAGCCCCTGGGCCTGTGGAAAATACAGCCCAGACCGCAGAATCCTTTATAAACGCATTCTATGAACACCTTCAGGAATGCATGGATCATGCAATCCCAAACAAAACCAAGACCCAATCCTCCAAAGGCAGGCGTCCTGTCTGGTGGACCCCAGCCATAAACAAACTATACAATAGAAGGAGGAAGATACTACATGATAGAGCAAAATCCCAAAAAGGGAAGGCATCTCTGATCAGTATTAACAAAAAACTACCGGCACTCATAAAATCATCTAAGGCCAGCTTCGAGAGAAAAATTGCACAGGACACTAAGGATAATCACAAGGCTTTCTTTAGTTATGTTAGGAACCTGAGTGGGAATTCCCAGATATGCTCAGAATTAGTCCAAAATGACAAAAAATAGACCAAACCCACAGACATTGCCAACATCCTAGCTGACAGGTTCAGCACAAACCCCTTCCCTTCCACACCAAAAGGGAAAATATCTATCCCAGCAGAGTGCTGCCCCCCTGACATCTCAGATACTCAGGTAAGAGCCGCCCTCTCCAAAGCAAAAAACACAGCATCAATGGGACCAGACAGTGTCCCGGGCTGCGTCCTACATGAACTCCAAGAAGAACTAAACCCAAACATAAAACTACTGTTCAATCTCAGCCTTACTACAGTATATGTACCCAAAGAGTGGCATACAGCAACAGTGGTCCCTCTCCACAAAGGTGGTGTCTCAATGGATCCTGGAAACTATCGTCCCATAAGCCTGACTAGCTTGGTCTGTAAAGCTATGGAAAGGATCATCATGGACCTCATAAATAAAGATATTGGGGACCCACAGACACTGGATCCTACCCAGTTCAGCTTTGTTAAGGGCAGATCCTGCCTCTTAAACCTGGTTGATTTCTTTGAAACAGTCACCAAGGCCAGTGACGAGGGGAAGGTGGTCCACACAGCCTACCTGGACCTCACAAAAGCCTTCGATACAATACCCCACTCGGGCATTGTAGATAAGCTCACCAGCTTAAATATAAACCCCTATGTCACTAGATGGGTTGCAAACTGGCTCAAGGACAGAACCCACATGGTTAGAATTGCTAAAGCCATGTCAGACTCCAAACCAGTTACAAGTGGCATCCCACAAGGCTCAGTCCTGGGACCTCTCTTGTTCGGTATATATTTCTCTGAGGTACAGGCCAACACAGAAGGACTGTGGCTGACCAAGTTTGCAGATGACTGCAAACTGGGCGCCATAATCGACTCTCCAGCTGACACAAGCATCCTACAAAAGGGCCTCATAGAAACAGACAACTGGTGCCAGAGCCATGGCCTCAAGCTAAACGCCAAAAAGTGTATAGTCATCTCCTTCGGCAAAAACAAAGTGCCCACAAATTACCATATAGATGGTAATCCATTAAGTATGAAAGAAGTAATTAGGGACCTGGGGACCCAAGTTGATAGCAATCTCTCATTCGACAACCACGTGGTCAAAGTGGTTAGAAAAATATTTTATATAGCCCACCTAATCATGAAGGGATTCACATCTAGATCAGGGGAGGTCATCGTGCCTCTTTACTCATCCCTCATCAGGCCCATAATTGAGTACAATGCCCCTTTTGGGATGTACCTTACCAGACACCTGCAGCAACTGGAAAGACCCCAAAAGTACCTCACCAAGAGGATCAAAGGGCTCAAACAGATGCCATATGCTGCCCGGTTAAAGAAACTCCAGCTCTACTCAGTGGCATACCACCTGCTCAGAGGCGATCTGTGCCTGATGTATAAAGCCATGTCCTGCCCGGAATCAATGGACATGCTGCACCACAGAAAATCCAAATCCCATCGAGCTACGTGCTCGAGAGACTTGAACCTCAGCACTGAAATAAATAGGACATGCTGGAGGGACAGATTCATAACCCAGAGCCTCCCTTCACTCTGGAATAAAATCCCAGTCCAGGTTAGGCAGAGTCCATCATTGACACTCTTCAAGAGGAATCTTGATGAGTGGATGGGAGATCGTAGATTTACTCCGGGTATCACTTCTGTGTCACTGTTAGACAGAGGCACAGTATACTAACCTCAAAAAATGGCATAGCAAAATTCATTTAAAATGGGTGGCGAAAGCCAAACACACTCTGGCTAGGCTTGTAAATGCCCTAGGGCAGATAGCCTAGTATGAGCCTATAAACCTATGAACCTATACTGTGGTGATGTGATTATCAAAGGAGAGAGTACTGTCCACCTGTGTCCCAAGGCCTCTAATCACACTTTCGGTGTTAAGTATACTACCACCTATGTTGTAGTTCATGGGTACAGAGTTTTTACCAAAGGGGATGACAATGCACTTTTTGGCATTGAGCTTGAGGCCGTGGCTTTGACACCAGGCATCTATCTCACTGAGGCCCTTTTGTAGGATGTCCATTGTCTGTCAGGTGCTTCATATCGTTAGCAGTTTTGAATATGGCTCCTAGTTTACAGTCATCTGCGAACTTCATTAGCCAAAGACCTTCTGTATTAGCCTGTACTTCAGGGAAGTAGATACCAAACAGGACAGGACACAGGACTGTACCCTGTGGTACTCCACTTGTCACTAGTCTGAAGTCAGATTTGGAGTCTGCTACTTTCACAGTGTGGGTTCTGTCAGTGAGCCAGTTGGCAACCCATCTTGTGACATAGGGATTTATACCTAGTTTAGTGAGTTTATCTATAATTCCAGAGTGGTGGATGGTATTGAAAGCCTTGGCAAGTTCTAGATAGGCTGTGTGAACCACCTTACCCTTGTCTACGGCTTTGGTGAGTGCTTCAAAGAAGTCTATCAGGTTTAGGAGACATGATCTGCCTTTTACAAACCCGAACTGATTGGGGTCTAGAGTTTGGAGATTACCAGTGTCTTTGTTTATAAGTTCCATGATGATATGTTCCATTACCTTGCAGACCAGACTCATCAGGCTAATGGGCTGCTAGTTCCTGGGGTCCGTGGTGGCTCCCCCCTTGTGTAGTGGGATAACTGTCACTGTGCGCCATTCAGCAGGCACAAAGCCTGAGGTGAGGCAATGATTGAACATGGTACTTAGGTGTGGTGCCAGTTCATTCTGTAGTTCATGTAGAACACAGCCTGGGATGTTGTCTGGTCCAATGGATGCTGTGTTCCTGGCTTTGGAGAGCGTGGAATTTACCTGTGCAGCCCTGATGACAGGAACTTTGCATTCTTCTGGTATAGAGATGAGCTCTTTCATGGGTGATAGGGGGTAAAGTTAGCACTGAACCTATCTGCCAGGATATTAGCAGTATCAGTTGGGTCCATATATTTAGTGCCATTGTGCTCTAACCCAGAGCAGATCTGAGTGTTGCCATTGAGATTCTTGGCATAGCTATAGAATGCTTTATGATTGTCTTTAGAATCAGTGGCGATTTTGTTTTTGTAACTAGCTTTGGAGGATTTTGTCAGGGATCACAGCTTCTTACTGAGGCTGACCAGGGAGCTAATCCACTCATGGGATTTTACCCTCGTTTGCAACAGTTTCTTCCTTCTGTTGTACAGTTTGTTTATGGCAGGGGACCACCAGATTGGCTTCCTTTTCTTGGAGGATAGCGTCTTGGTTCTTTTTGGGCTAGCACGATTCATGCACTCATGTAAGTGCTTATAAAGTGCAATTGTGTAGGATTCAGTAGTCGTAACTGTATTGTCTGTCTGCATGGGTGTCATGAAGTTCACCACTTCTGTATTAAGAAGCATGAAGTTGTCTTTGGAGAAAATTTTTAACATGGTTTCCTTAATGGGGGTGGAGGTGGGGTGGGGGCAGAATGTGGATATGTATGGTAGTTAGCTTATGGTTGGATCAGACCAATGAGGCGTTGACTTCAGGTGTGGAACATCGGTCACTCAGGACAAACCAAATCCCATAACCAACACAAATAACCACAAAGTGAGCTAAATGCTACTCATTGCCAGAAGTCTCAGCCTCCAAATGCACACACTCGAGGCACTTCTCAGTATGGAGAATATTGATATCTGTGCAGTAACAGAAATCTAGTTCAAGGCTCCAGAGAGCACACCAGCACTACCAGGATACTACTCATTCCATACCTTCCAGCATCAGAACCTGGATCATAGCACATAGTGTGGGAATGTATCCATATTCATCAAGGTTACCTACACCTTTCTCTACATCCTCTCTACAGGATATGTACCCATAGAATGTTGCACGGCAGCATTCTTCCCACTCCACAGGGGTGGGGCCACAAAAGACCCTTGGCATTCATGCTCTATGAGCCTGACGAGTCTGATCTGCAAGGCAATGGAGTCAGTCATAATGGAAGTCAACAATAAAGACACTGGAAACCTTCTCACGGTTGAGCACACCCAGTTTGGCTTCATCAAATGCAGATCATGCCTCCTGAACTGGGTAGATTTCTTTGAGACAGTTACCCAGTCTACAGATGATTGAATGGAGCTCCACACAGCCTACCTATATCTCACTAAGGCCTTTGACACCATTCCCCAGTCAGGTATCATAGATGAACTCACCAACCTGGGCATGAATCCATATATCACAAGATGGATTGCAAACTGGTTCACAGATAGATCCCACAAATTAAGAGTTGCTGGCTACATGTCAGACTCTACACTGGTAACAACTGATGTCCCCCAGGGTTCAGTCCTGGGGTCCCTCCTGTTTGGTATAGACTTCTCAAAAGTACATGCCAACACAGGAGGGTTGGGGTTGACTAATTTTGCTGGGAACTGTAAAGTGTTTGCCATAATAGAGTCCCCAGATGGCACAAACATTCTCCAGAAGGGACTCTATGAGACAGATGTGTGGTGTCAGAATCATGGCCTCAAGCTCAGTGTGAAAGAATGCATAGTAAACCCCTTTGGGGAAAACAAAGTACCCACGAACTACAACATAGGTGTCACCTCCTAAAAACTGACAAGGTAATAAGGGATCTGGGGACACAAGTAGATAGTCATCTTTCCTTTGACAACCGTGTTGCCAAAGTGATTAGGAAATCCTATGTGGCCAACCTAATTAACAAAAGGTTTGCATCAGGATCAAAAGAGGTAGTGGTGGCCCTCTACTCTTAAGTCATCAGACCCATCATTGAGTACAGTGCACCATTTTGGATGTACTCGACTAAGCATATCCAGCAGCTGGAAAGACCACAGAGGTACCTCACCAAGGGGATTACTGGCCTCAAACAGTTGTGTTATGCAACACAACTGGTAAAACTAAATCTGTTCTCCATTGCATACTGCCTACTCAGAGGCACACTCTGCCTAACATACAGAGCCATGTCCAACACATAACTGTTGAACATGCTCCATCTGTGGATAACAAAATTGAGTCACACTACACACTCCAGAGATATGAACCTCACCACAACTATGAATATAACATGCTGGTGGGATAGAGTACCATCCCAGACACTTGCCTTACTGTGGAACAGAGTTGCAATGTACATCAGACAGAGCCCCTCACTGACACTCTTCAATAGGAACCTTGATGAGTGGATGGGAAACAGACAATTCACGCCAGGCATCACATCAGCAGCCTCACTAGAAAGGGGCTTAGGGTACTGACTATTAGAACTAGGGCTTAGGAGACTACCCAATGGGGTGGTGAAAGCTGCACAACTTGCCTAGGCTAATATATGCCTTCGTGAAGATAGTATACTACATACCTATGAACCTATGTGACAGGTACATGTCTACAGATAGTAGATGTGTACTTCATTGTACAGTCATGTTGTACAGTAGGCACAAGCACCACATACACTGTAATGCTTACAGATACTGGTGGCTATTATGTACAGTGGGTGAGATGTGCACCTCATGTCTTTTGTGCCATTGGGATGTGTGCTGGGTGGGACAGTCCTGGATGGCTCCCTGTCATTGTCACCCTTTTACACACATCTCTGCCCATCCATCTTTGGCTTATTATACTGTGTTCCCCCTACATATATAGGTACATAGGTAGGTAATAGGCTATCTGCCTGAAGGCATATATTAGCATGGTCAGAGTGTGCAGCTATCGCCACACCTGGGGTTAGTTCCCTAGGCCTCTGTGTAGTAGAACTGATGAAGTGATCCATGGTGTGACAGTTCAGTTTCACATACATTCATCAAGGCTCCTCTGAAAGAGTGTCAGTGAGGGACTCAGCTTAATGTAGGTTGGGAGCCTGTTCCAAAGCAAGGGAAGACTGTGAGTTAGTAATGTATCCCTCCAGCATGTTCTATTTATTGTTGTGATGATGATATCCTGAGGGTGTCCAACCTTTTGGCTTGCTGGGGTCACATTGAGTGAACAGAAATGGTCTTGGGGCCGCATATAAAATATATCATATATTTAACTCTTTTGTTGCTCCGAAAGACCACAGTTGACCTCCTGGCTGTACTGTAGGTGCATTTGAACAATGAATAAATGTAATAAATGCCTAATATTTGCCTTAAAATTCTAATTCTCATTCTAATTCTAATTCTCTAATCTAACAGTTAACTTTAACATCTTAGTTAATATATTCACTACAGCACTAGCATTTCTCACTGGGAAAACCATTCCAGCAGTCCAACTACGTAAAATGTCAACATCAGCAGTCCTACAATACTATAATCCACAAAAATAACCCAACAAATTTGCAATAAAGTAGAGAATTCACATTACTGACTTAATAAAACAATTCTGAATAAGCTACAAAAGGGTCTCACCCAAACAAATAACTGGTGCCCTGGTGCCAGAAATATAGCCTCAAGCTAAATGCCAAAAAATGCATCATCATCCCCTTTGAGGAGAGTGATGTCCCCACAAATTATCACATTAATAACAATGTTGTAAGCACGCAATAATTCGTATGGTACTTGGGCACCCAGGTTGATAGAAACCGGACTTTTGACCACCACGTTGTCTCCATTGTAAGGAAAGCTTTTTACATGGCCCACTTCATTAGTAAGGGTATCTCATCCAGGGACAAGGAGGTCATAACATCCCTGTATTTTTCCTTTACAAGAGCCATTATTGAGTGCAATGCCTCTTCTGGCATGCGCCTCAGCAAAACACCCTGCCAAAAGAAAGACTACAACCATTTCTGACAAAAAATGTCAAAGGACTAAGTTTACTTAGTTATCCAAACAGACTAAAAAGCTTCTTGCTTTCCTCTGTCTCTCACTGGCCCCTATAAATTTCATCATTGGCTTGCTTTCCAGGCTAAGAAAGATCCTGCCTTAAGAGACGTCCTCCATCTCAGAAATACTGGTTATACTTAAAATGCTCACTACAAAGACCACAGCCTTCACTGCAACATAAACAAGACACTCTTTATGGACAGGTTTTTGACACAAAAACCTTCAACTTCTGTAAAACGCTCCTCTCATTGTCAAACAATATAGTTCAGCAACATGATGGCTGGATGGATAGCCATAAATGTAGTCCTTGGGTAAGTAGCATAGCCTTCATCAAACCAGATGGAAAATCCACATACTAACCTTTCCCAGCTGGATGGCTAAGATCTAATATTGGTTACTCAAGTCTATTTGCCCAAGAAGAGGGGGATGTTTAACTAAGAATTCCATTTGCAAAATTATATTCAGTTTACATATTAAATCTCTCTCTCTCTTATACACACGCACACACAGACACACACACACACACACACACACACACACACACACACACACACACACACACACACACACACACACACACACACACAAAAGCCCCTACTTGTAAAATAGTCAACCTCAGTAATCACATGACACCAACTCACTAAATGAAATTGTCTGGATGTCAAAATATCTGAAAAAAAATCATAATAGAGATGGATTCATCCATGTAATTTCCAACCACCAAAAGGACCATCAATAAATCAACAAACAACTGCTCAGCAAAAAGTAAATCAATAAGAAAACCATAAACTATAATGCTACATACTGGTGTGAACATATAACTTGTGTCAATCCCCAGGTTAATCCATACCAAAAGATTGTTTCAGAGCTTCAGCTATGTACAAACAGCTTTCTCCTAAAAACTTAACTCATTGATATTTGACTTGCTGTAATTATAACTGTAAAAAAAAATGTTTTTAAGTTTATTCTGTACCTCAGTGATTCTCACTGTAATGAGATGTAATCTCTGCCATATTGTATGAGTACTACATCCATAATTTGCTGTCTCTCTCTCATGTATTGTATTATATTGTTTTGTGTTTTTTATTTTTGGAGCTTTTCTCCCTGGGCCTCTGCTGAAAATGGACCTGTGTCCAGTCGGACTTTCCCTGTAAACAAATGTAAAATAAAATAAAATAAATAAAAATAAACTTCCCTCCAATCTAAAGCCATTTGACATTCAGACATTTTAGTTTGTGCAGAAGTTACTCACAGACTGACAGTTTACTGAGCTGTAATGCTGACCTTCGCTTTTGAAAAAAAACAAATTCCCAGACTTTGTCAATAGCTCAAAGTGTAGAGAGGATTATTTATTTATTATGTATTTATTTATTTTTGGAAAACATCTTTAAAATTGTTAAATTGATTACACACCTAGAAACACAGAAAAGTTATTGTGATTATGTAAACCACAGACTGCTGCAAGAAATCAGTCACATTAGCACTCTATGCTTATGTCCGAACAGATGAATCATACCTGTCAATTTCAAAAGAAGTAAAATAGCTTAATAAGAAGGTTATTTGCAATGTTACATTGGCAGTTTATATTGGAAATAAGCAGAGATATTAAAAAAACTCTGTTTTTCATAATTATGCCAAAAAGTCTTCCAAGGTAAATACAACTTCTGATTTAGTATGGAACCATACCTCTCAACCTTAGAGCAAGAAATCTGGACAAAGCGAAAAATAAAAGTGGGACACAGGCCCAAAAATAGTTATGCATCACAGACACCATTGAAACAACTGTAGCTGCAAACATTACACATCACTTATAATCTTTCTATCCCATTACTGTCAGTTAAACATTATATGGCTCATTCATTCCTGCCTTCTTTTGCATCAAAGAAAACCATGCTTTGAAATGGCAAATGCATTAAAAATAATAAATAAAACACATTGCATCAACATCCTGCAACTTCCTACCTGCAAGCAACCACAGAACTTTCACTGAAACTAGGGCTGCTTGTTTCCCCAGAATGACAGCTCTCCCTAATTAAGTCTAATGGTATACAATCTACCAGTATCTGGACTACCTGAAAGAAATTAAATTATGGCCTGTAAATTGAAAGTACACTTTGTTTAATTTAACTATATTTCAAAGCCCACTTACTATATTTTTTCAGTAACATCCCAATATCCATTTCCAGGTCACTTTACAAGACATTGGCAGTGGTAGACTTGGCATCCTTCAGAACCCAACAGGCCCACGCTAATACATTGTCCATTAAATGTAAATATCCATCCACTGTAAATGGCAAGAAGCTATGTCTTAAAAAATCTACTTCTGGCATGCGTACCCAAGTATTAGGTTTTGAAACAAGGAAACATATTCTCCACAGTCTGTAAGTCTCTGTCTATAATAATCGTCTACTGTTGCAGCACTCCCAACACATAAGCACACACATACACACTAAAATCCCCAACATTTAAAAAAATGACATTGTGCCCACTTGATTTGCCAGTATTGATAATCTGCCAAAGCTATGCTTACTGTTGTCCAATCTACCACTGCTTAGAACCCACCGATGAAAAAACAGTACTAGGTGCTTTTTTTGTTTGTCTAAAAAAACAATACAACTTTATATACTACAGTCCCACATAGCCAGTCCACTACTGACCCATTAACCCTAGGCTGCTGTCTCATTCTTACTCCCTGGAACTGCATTACCTTGGATGGCTACTTTTATTTCCTAAGCAAAATGCACAAACTGGAAGATGAGGCAAAAATCCAGACATTCTTTGAAAATCCATACAGTCAAGAGGTATGAGTTCATGTTCAATACAACACTCCCTGTCAGGAAAGCCGCAATTTAATGAAAGTGTACTCTTAATATATGATGTATTTGTGAGCTAACTTGTTTGTGTTCAGTAGGTAGACTGATCATTGTTAGCCTCTTTGTGCATGCATCTTTCTCTGTCGTGCACACATACACACATACACACACAAACTCTTCTACTTTCACGCACACAATTCTGCTTTCATGCATGCACTCACTCACTCCGTACTTACCTATTAACACAGGTAATTGCTGTCGCTTTCAAAGGCAACAGCAGCAAATCCATACATGAGTCCCTCTTCAGCGAGAACACACACACACACACTGATTGCTTGGTGCAAAATAATGGCGTAAACACACTGACCCTTTTATGGCTCAATAACAAAACTAGAAGGGTGCTTTGGCACATGCACACCGACATTAGCATTACAGGTCACGAGAGTGAAAAACACAAAACAAAAAAAGTGTTTTGGGGCATGTGTACATTGATGTTGCAGTTAGAGGTTGAGGGCCACATGGAAGAGCCCTGAGGGCGGGCCGCAGGTTGGACACATCTATCTTAGAACATGTGGCACAGTGAGCTTGGGTTTACTTCAGATAGAGCATGTACATCAGTTCTGCGTTGGACATGGACCTGTTTGTTGGGCAGAGATCACCTGAGTAGACAGTATGCAACAGAGTACAGATTGAGTTAACTTCAGTCTTGTTGCATGGGGCATCTGTTTGAGGCCAGTAATCCTCTTGTTGAGGTACTTCAGTGGTCTTTCCAGCTGCTGAAGGTGCCTAGTCAGATTCATTGCAAGTGTGCCGTGATACTCTCTGATGGGTTTGATGACTGATGAGTAGAGGGAACCTCCTTTGACCTACATGCAAAGACCTTGGCAATTTGTGGGAACACATAGCATGATTCTCTAACCACTTTGTTAATGTGTTTCTAGAAGTAGAGATGACTATCCACATGTGTCCATAGATCCCTTATTATTGCCTCCATATTTAGGGTGTTGGCACCTATGTGGTATTTGTATGACTGTAGCTTGAGGCCATAATTTTGACACCACATCTGTCTGACTGAGACCCTTTTTAAGGATGTCTCTGTTGTCCCAAAGATCGATTATGACAACCTTTTTGCAGTCATCCACAAACTTTGCTAACCATAGCCCTCATGTGTTTCACTGTATTTCTGAAAAGTATACACCAGACAGGAGGGGTCCCAGGACTGAGCCATGGGGGACAGCAGTTGTTACCAGCTTACAGTCCAACAGGGAGACCACAATTCTTAGCTTGTGGGATCTATTTGTGCCCCAGTTGGCAATCCATCAGATGACATATGTGTTTATGCACAGGGTGTTGATTTTGTGGATATGGCATGTGTGTGGGATGTTGGAAAAGGGCTTTTCAAGGTCTATGTAGGGTATGTGTAGCTCATTTCATTGATGTATGTCCTGGGTAACTGCCTTGAAAACTGTCTAGCAGGTTTAGGGACCATGATCTGCCCCTGACCAAACCAAAATGGGTAGGGTTGGGTGTTTGTATGCTCCCAATAGCTCTGTTTATGAGTTCCATAATGATGGATTTCATGGCCTTGCTTATCAGGCTTATTAGGTGTATAAGACAATAGTTACCATGGTCTGTTGTGCACCAACACTTGTGGAGTGTGCCAAACATTGCTGTAACCCATTCAACAGTTTCATATCCTGTACAGAGGGTGAGTCTCAACAGACTGTTCAGGTGCAGTTTTTGTTTGTTTTGGAGTTCACATATGACACAGCCAGGGACACCATGCCATCCCATAGACACCGTGTTTTTAGGTTTGGATAGAGCTGTTTAACCATTGTACATGTGATTTCTGGCTTTTCACAATCTACAGGTATGGTAATGTGCCCTTTTGCCAGTGAGAGGGGGGTAAATATGTATGAGCCTGTCTGACAAGATGTTGGCAGTGTCAGTCATGTACATGTATTAATTTACATTTTGCAGATATATCCGCGGTGGTGGTGCTGCAGTATCATTGTCACCTCACAGTAAGATGCTGTCCAGTTAGATTCTCAGCTAGAGCGTCTTCTGCATGGAGACATGCGTGAATGGGCGTACCTTCGTTGAAGGTTGTGCGTCAGGCCTGGCAAGCTGGTACGTAAAAATAAACTGCCAATCATTAGCGGACAGGAGTTCCGCTGTGGCGACCCCTAACTGGGAAAAGCCAAAAGACACAAACAAACTGACTCAGAACATATATGAGTTTACATTGATATTTATGACATAGCTAAACAAAGCTTCATGGTTCTCTATGGACTCTTTGGCAATATTTTTACCAGAACATGGCTTGGATAATGTTAGGAGTGCTCATTGTTTCTTGATGATACTGATCGGAAATTTATTGATCTTCTTTGGATTTTCACTTTCTTTGAAGAACTTAAGTACTTGTAGTACATAGTTTGATTATGACAGGGGTCCAATATATTATATGGGTCTGTTATCATATCACTGTGTGTGCAAGGCAGGATTGGTGAATAGTGACAAGTGTCTGGAGTAAGAACTGCAACTGCCAGATATGTGTGGCCCACTGCTGTACTCAGACATGGCCTAAGTGTATGAGCATGCCCAGTATGACCTTTCAGTATGCTGCTGACTGAAATTTGCTAAATTTCTTTGTGTGTGAGCATGCCCACTATGGGCATATATACTATATGTGTGTGAAAAATCAAGTTGTTTTTTACTTCAGGGCTCACCTTTGTGTTGTACATCAACAGGAAGCACGCTGTGCCTGCAGGGCTTCCATGAGTCAATTTGCGTAGACTTATCAACATTTCTACATACAGGGGGGACAACTATTATTTATACATTTTTAGCCGGGGGGGGCCCACCTGATTGTTACTGTGGGTGTACATAGGATGAGGGGTACACCTGACACTTATACACATTTGCTAGGCCTGCACTGCTATGTCAGGTACTCCATTTCAGTCTGTACTGTTGCCTATCATACTGGCTTGAGGCATACCACTGTACTACAGACCTTAGCTTCCAACTACACGCATATTAGTTTGTGACTTCATAGCCTACCCAACCCACATCACACTGCCTGGCCTACTGTTATCTGTCTGCATAGGCCTGGGGGGAGGTTACTCATATGCCTCTTCAGTGGGCATGATACAGCATTTGTTTGTGTTTGCATTTGTCTACAATTGTCCTGCTGGCTGTGAATGTTAGGTATGTGACCCCACCCCAACTGGTATATGTGAGTGACTTAAGTTGTGTCTGTGCCAGTGAAATGCTGTCATGGCTCAGTGGTTCACTACTGTGACTATAGTGCACAGTATCCTGAGTTCGAGCCCTGTCACTGCTTTTTGTTTTCCTGCTAGACAGACCTGACTGGTTAAGGAACAGTAAAGCAGGTGTGAGAGTGTTTACCCAACTCTGCTCGACTTTGCCCAATATTACCCAACATTGCCCGACGTTGCCCGATGTTGCGCTGGTTAGAGCGGTGCACAGCTACGTGCAATTGTATTTAAATATGCTCAATACTGGTAAAATGTGCTTAGCAGTGCTTTATATTGTTTAAAATAGGACACTCTTGCCTCAGGTGGTGCTGCAGGGCTGCCTATGTTGGATGCACATAGTACACTCCCTATACATGTTTGAAAACAGGTAGTGTCAAGTTAGGCATCCCTTTTACTGTGTGTGCGAGTCAGAAAGAAATGTCATTTCCGAGGTTCCTACTGAGGAAGTGTATGTGCTATGCGTTGCCTCTTTGCCAAGGCCAGGGCATACTGGGCATGCCTCCTTCTGCCTACTGGGGCAGGCTCAGGTTGTTCCTCCTCTGAGTCACACTGTGCCTGTGCAGGCCTTGGCAATGGTGAGGGGCTGTTTGGCCCTGCCCCATGCTGTTCCTGCTGCAGCTGTTTCCACAGGATCATATTGTGTAGCATGGCACATACCATAACAATTTGGGTACATGTAGTTGGTGAGTACTGCAAGGCTCCACCAGATGTGTCCAGGCACCGGAACCGTGACTTGAGCACCCCAAACATGCTCAATTATGTTTCTTGTTTGTGCATGTGCCTCATTATGGAGTTCTTGTTCAGGTGTGTGTGCATTTCTGATGGGTGTCATCAGCCACGGCTCCAGTGCATATCCAGCATCCCCCACTAGGTGACCATCAGGGATGTCCCCAGTGGCAAATCTCTGGTACAGCTGCGTCAGATGCCAGATGTGGGAATCGTGATAGCTTCCAGGGCAGTCAGCACACACATTCATTATTATGCCCTGGGCATCGCACACGACCTGGCAGTTGATGGAGGGGAAGCCCTAGTGGTTGATGTAGACCTTACCCCACTCACCGGGTGGTGCTTTGATGCATATGTGCGTGCAGTCTATTGCACCCTCTACCTCAGGGTATTCTGCTGTTTGGTGGAAAAGACACATGTTGCTGGCCAATGCCTCACAGGAATTGGGGAAATATACGTGGTCACCGACATGTGCTGACATAGCATCCAGGAACTGGTGGAGTACCCTGGATGCTGCTGCCTGTGAAATCCCCATCATATCACCAGTTGGTCTCTGGAAGGTACCTGTAGCTAGTATTCTTATGCCAACACATACCTTGGTATCCACTGGAATGGGTTTCCCTCTGTTGGTTCTGTTTGTGAGGCGTAACCGGCACAGCTCAACAATTTCCTGTAGGAGGTCTCTGTCCACCCTATAGCGCTCCACTATCTCCAGCTCATGTAGCCCCTGGTAGGTTACCCTGGGTCTGTACACTCTTCTCCGTCTCCTCACTGTGGGTTGCTCAGCAGCATTCACAACATCACCACCCTCAGCACCTTGCACATGTTGGTTTATGATAGCAAGAGCAGCCCCTAACATTTTATTTGACTTAAGCTTTTTAAGCTTTCCCTCTTTGTATACTGCAGTGTTGCAGAGTTCTTGGGGAAAAAACAGAGGGGAATGCTGTTTGCAGTGTTTACAGTGCTGGGCTGGGCTGGGCTAGTCTGCTGCCTGCATAATTGGATGATTCTGATATATTTCACCTGGCAGCTCTGCTAGGTCCCCTTAGTTAACTTTCTACTACTTCTTTTCCTTCCTTTTGCCTTTCTGTTTCCGCCCGGTAGGAAACACCATGCAAACAAATGCAAACACCCGCACGCACACTGTGTGCATGCTTGCAAGGAGTTTCCAATCTTTTAACATTGTGCACCTTTGGTTTGAGGTTTTCAAATAGGACAACTGTAGGCACGCCTCTTGCAATTCTGAGCAACTCCAAGCAAACATAAGCCACTGTGCTCCAATTAGCTTACAGCCTGTCTGACACACCCCCTCATGATGTCACCTATATTCTACTCTACTACTCACCGTTCTACTCTTACACTCTTGGGACATGGCTCACATGCTGGGGAAAATTGGGATTCACTATCCTTATCCTCATTTGCATAGGACTGCCTACTAATGCATAGTTACATCTCTGACACTGAGCTTCCCCCCTTTGCAACCACTACTCAGTCGCCATGTTGTCTTCAGCCTACCAGTCACCTGCATGGCAGAATAAGCTTTTTAGTGAAAATGCCTATTTTTGGCTTTTTTAAATTATTTTCTTGTTTTTATAAGCGCCGCACGTTTGCACGGTGCTGCACTATGCTTAAACATTGGAGATCGGGGGGAAAAAAAGTTAGATTTTTATATTTTTAAACATTTATAAATGCCAATGGCCTTATATTTGGCCATTGGCATGCTTCCTCAACTGTATGCGTCCTTTATTTGGAGCTGTCATAGCTCCGTTTAGCTATTTTCAGAACGGTACTCCGTTACCAATAGAGTACATTTCTGCAGGTAACACTAATCTTCCACGGACAGGTTAGTGTTTCCTGGATCACAAATTTACCTAATTTGCATAGCTTTCACCAGCAAATGAGGTAATTTGCATACCATGACGCTTTCCGTGCAAGAGTAGCTTTAGCAGCTCTCGGGCACGCCCCTGTCGGCTGTTCCTGGATCGCACGGCAGACATATGAGTTTGATGTCTTACACTACTCTACAACTCCGTGCAAGTTTTTGTAAATCTGGCCTAGTATGTTGTAAAAATAGGAAATCGCCAAAACAGTTGCATTAGTTCAGAAATTTTTTTTTAAACTAATTATTATTATTATTATTATTATTATTATTATTATTATTATTGTTATTTGAGGTATTTCTTAGCTTTTAAAAACAGTACAGGGACAGTCAAGCAATATCTTATAAGGAAACATGCACACTAAAATGTGAATTATTATTTTAAAAAAAAAACTTCTAGGATGCAACCTCTGGCACAACAGTGTGTGTGTCTGTGTGCAAGAGGGAGTACAGGAACCTCAGGGTTCTGTTATGACTGAAGTGTAGAAAACATTGGTCCAATAGACCTAAGACATCATATCATTCTCTAAGTCTTGGGGTAGCAGTTTTCAAAAATATTCTTTATTAAAATATATCTCTATCCTGCAAAGAAAATCACTGAACTAGGCTGAGAAATACCAGTATCAGTTTTATGGAAGAGACAATATATTATCAGCTATCCCCAAACTTTGGTAAAATTACAAGTGTTATTTGTATCAGTCTCCCTATCATTGCACAGTTGCAATTCCTGTGTTAATGCAGTATTTTATTTCTTTTCATTTTTGTAAATTTTAAACTGTTACCATAAATTAAATGCATCTGCTTTGCACAGGGGATATATTTGTATAGCAAGTTTCCATGCAGCATTTCCTTCCATAGTAACTGTCCTGTTCTGTACAACTTACACCTTACATGCTAAAGGTGCACATACAGAAAAAATGGTCATATTAACAGCCCAATAAGGGACAACGCACGTGTGCTAATCAACAATCAATGTATGTATGATGTCACTGGCAAATCTGCATAGCATCCCAATCATCTATCATTTGCATACTACATCACATGCATTAGGCTTGTCAATCACTCTGGCCTCGCCCATTTGTGCGCAAAAATGATGGTGGGCCAGTAGAGTACAACAAAGCCTTAAGTTGTAACATCCACTTTATTTGTAGAGTTTTATTACACTAAACTTCCTGATACAAAAATAGTAGGCTGATTAAACTTCCTTGTGTGTTGAAATTTTACAGTTTCGTTTTCAGTAATCAAACCATACCAATGACTTCAGAGCATTATTTATGGAGCACCAGCTGTAGTCACAGATACATGTTTGCCCCTTGGAAAGTCAGCATTTTGTCAGTGTATCTTCTGATGTTAAAAATACATCACTTCCTGTTATGGTTCCTTTCAATAGATTCAGGCGTAGCAACTCTTCTGTTATATTCAACTCACAATCTATTCTTCTGATTAATACAGTACAATGTGCATCTGTACTCTTGTCAAATACATCTGAATATGCATCAGTCTTTTGTTCTTTTAATTATTTCTGAACATTATTTGCTCATTCACTGATCTTGGAAGCAGCACTATTAGCAGAGGAATGTAAACATTCAAAACCTTACTGTCATCATGACAGTATTTCACTTACATTTATGAAACATTATTTTACAGAACATCCTGCTGTAAATGGCTTTGATGCTTTAAATCACATTTCACTTTCCAAGAAATTCACTAGAAATATTAATAATATAGAAAGAACTTCATTGTTTTTGCAAGTATTGCTTCAAGTTGCAGGTTTTTCTCTATTTTTCATTTTTTGCATATCTTTTTTTTTTCAAAATGTGCAGTGTTGTAGTGCCATGATAAATACAGTACTCTTCTCTCCCTTCTGAAAAGAATGTTAATTCTCCTACTTCTCGTGCACACTCTTTGTTTTCATCCTCAGTTGGCCCTTTTTGACATTTGGGTAATGAGAAGCAAACACAGTAATACACAATTTCATTAATTTGGTGATATGAGAAAAGGTAACAGTGAATAATAAAGTACTTCCTTTCTCTGCAGTTAACCTTTTTACCCAAATCTGCAGAACACTAATCAAAATGTTTGAATTATCTACCAACAAATCATTATGAAAAAGTGTGGACTTCACAAATTTTGTTTAACATATATTATGTTTAGTGTCACACTGTAGTTGTTTTACATTTACTGCATGTCACAGTTAATAGTCACAAGTGGTTACAAAATATAGCACCTAGTTCTCAGTATTATACCAAAGCAAAATTTGCAGTCTGTAAGAGCTTTATAATAAAATGATGCAGTGTGTTCAGTAGAAAGAATTCATAGATGCTTCATGTTTGTTGAAATATGGTACTCAAAAACAATTTCTTCCGTTTGCAGGCTTAGTGCCTTGATACATATTCATAAAATTATCACACTGGTGATATCTTACTACTTTTTCCATGACTGAGTAAGCTTTTTTATGCTGCCACAGAGTAGCACAGTATAGCACAATATTATATAGTACTACAGGTTGTGACAATGTCACAGTACAGCAGGTTAAGACAGGGTTACTCAGTACCACAGGTTAGAACAGTGTTACACTGTACAGCAGGTTAGAACAGTGTTACACACTACCACATGTTAAGACAGTGTTACACACTACCACAGGTTAGAACAGTGTTAAACAGTACAGCAGGTTAAGACAGTGTTAGTACTACAGGTTAGGACAGTGTTACACACTACCACAGGTTAGAACAGCATTACACAGTACAGCAGGTTAGAACAGTGTTACACACTACCACAGGTTAGGACAGTGTTACACAGTACACAGGTTAGGACAGTGTTACACAGTACAGCAGGTTAAGACAGTGTTACTCAGTACCACAGGTTAGGACAGTGTTACACACTACCACAGGTTAGAACAGTGTTAAAAAGTACAGCAGGTTAGGACAGTGTTGCACACTACCACAGGTTAGGACAGTGTTACACACTACCACAGGTTATAACAGTGTTGCACAGTACCACAGGTTAGGACAGTGTTACATACTACCACAGGTTAGAAAACAGTTACACAGTATAGTAGGTTAAGACAGTGTTACACAGTACCACAGGTTAGGACAGCGTTATACAATATCACAGGTTAGGACAGTATTATACAGCACCACAGGTTTGACAGTGTTACAGCAGGCTAAGACAGTGTTACACACTCACTCCCACAGGTTAGCACAGTGTTACACACTAACACATGTTAGAACAGTGTTACACAGTACAGCAGGCTAGGACAGTGTTACATACTACCACAGGTTAGGACAGTGTTATACAATATCACAGGTTAAGACAGTATTATACAGTACCACAAGTTATGAAAGTGTTACACAGTACAGCAGGCTTTGACAGTGTTACACACTACCACAGGTTAGAACGTTGTTACACAGTACCATAGGTTAGGACAGTGTTACACAATATCACAGGTTAGGATAATGTTACACGTTATTACAGGTAAGGTCAGTGTTACAGTGTACAACAGGTTAGGACACTGTTACACAGTACCACCGGTTATGACACTGTTACACAGTACCACAGGTTATAACAGTGTTACACACTACCACAGGTTAGAACAGTGATACATAGTCCTGCAGGTTAGGACAGTGTTACTCAGTACCGCAGGTTAGGACTGTGTTACACACTACCACAGGTTAGAACAGTGTTACACAGTATAGTAGGTTAGGACAGTGTTACACAGTACCACAGGCTAAAACATTGTTACACAGTACCACAGGTTAGGACACTGTTATACAATATCACAGGTTGGGACAGTGTTATATAGTACCACAGGTTAGGATAGTGTTACACATTATCACAGGTAAGGGCAGTGTTACAGTGTACAACAGGTTAGGACACTGTTACACAGTACCATAGGTTAGGATGGTGTTACACACTACCACAGGTTAGGACAGTGTTACACAGTATAGTAGGTTAGGACAGTGTTACACACTGCCACAGGTTAGAACATTGTTACACAGTACCATAGGTTAGGACAGTGTTACATTATATAACAGGTTAGGACAGTGTTACACAGTACCTCAGTTTAGAACAGTGTTACACACTACCACAGGTTATTATAATGTTACATAGTACCACAGGTTAAGACAATTACATAGTGCCACATGTTAGGACAGTGTTACACACTACCATAGGTTAGGATAGTGTTACACATTACCACAGGTTAGGACAGTGTTACAATGTACAACAGGTCAGAACAGTTACATGGTACCACAGGTTAGGGCAGTGTTACGTATTACCATGGGGTAGGACAGTGTTATACACTACCACAAGTTAGGATAGTATTACACATTACCTCAGGTGAGGACAGTGTTACAGTGTACAACAGGTCAGGACACTGTTACGTGGTGCCACAGGTTAGGACAGTGTTACACAGTACCACATGATAGGAAGTGTCACTGAATGATCTCCTGGCATGACATTTCATATGACTGGACATAGTTATGATGTTCTAACACTGAAATAGTTTGGTACTTTTATATTCTCCTCAGTTGTCTGACATATTGCATGCAAATTATATTACACAATCACAGTGTTTAATGTTTGTGGTTTCACAATACTTCCAGGATAGATCATTCATTATTCCTACATTTTCCTATGCATACACAAAACTTTACATGGGCTATACTATTTATTAATAGAAACTATATTTAAGAATTAACAGTAGTGTCACGATTAGCATGTGTATGCTAGCATAAAAATTTTGTGAGTGAATTTGCTGCATGAATAAATGTGGAGTGTATGTTTTCTGAATGAATGACAACCTGGCTGGGTATGTATATGTAAACAAGGGATGCATGAATTAATGTTAGATGTGTGCTTTTTTAAGAATGATACAATGCATGGGAGTCTGGCTGTGTCAGCATGACAGTGTGTTTGTGTACACAGGCTTTGCATGAATGATTTTTTTTATGAATGGGTAAATGAGTGAATAGGATCTATTTGTGAAGTGTATAATTTACAAAGTAGAGGTGGGAGATGCAAAACAGGTCAGCATTCTTTGGTGCTATCTGGCCTTGGTAACTGAAATGAGTATTTTTCAATTCCCCCCCCGGGTTACATTATGGAAGGGTGAGGGCCACATGCAGCACACAGGCTATGAGTATGAGTTACTCCTTGATACAGATTCTGCTGCAAGTCACTGCTGAACTGGATGGTCAACATTATTAAGCTATGTAAACTCTGGGGACTGGACAGCAGGCAGGCAACACTATCCACAACATGGAATATGATATACTGCACTGATGCAAATGTGTGTGCCTGCGATGTATGGTTTCCAGAAAGTAGGCTGGTTTAGTCAGCAGTGGTAAGGGATTAACTAATTATATATTGCTCCACAGTCATAACTAAGCTAGACGTGAGACACTACCCAGAAATTCTGATGCTCGCCCTGACACTGTCCGCTCATGGTTTTTATTGGAAACTGCTCTGTTCTGTGATAACAGCCTTCGAGCACACGTTAATAAAATCTTTATTCTGGACTCTGGAATCCTGGGTTCTATGCAGAAATTGCTCTCAGATGCCAGATAAGAAAATATAAGTTGTAAGACTAAAGAGAAATCTAGCTGTCTGCCTTTCCTCATCTGCAGAACTGTTTTTATAAAGATTTCACTGTGTCTTCACATTCTTCTTTACTTTCACCCCCCACAGAGCTTTTCTATATAGTTCCTTACTTCCACCCTCCTCCCCTTCCATTCAATCTTTCTGTCAACGATGTAATTCCTTCTGTCTATTATATATACACTCCACTGACCAATATATTGTTAGCAACCTCCATCTCACATCTTATAACATGCCCTAAACTGTTACTTATTGCTCTCTCTCATCTTATCCCTCCTAATGTTTCTGTCCTGCGTCTTAGTTATTATGCCTACTCCACACATCTTTGACCCTGCCCTTTCTTATATCTGTACTCTGCTCTAAAGTATACTTTTAGTTTTAGTCACCATTTCAATTACACTTCTTCCACACAGCCACAAAGCCCCCTTACCTTTGATACCTGACTCAGTCATTAGCTCCCTCCACCTAAAGTAAAGTATCCATCATAGCAGGTCAAGTACACTCAAATAACACCTCCTTTGCCTTAACTAAACAACTTTCCTAGTCAAGACATTACACAACTTATGTTTACCTTCACTGTATCTCTTTATCAATAGTAAAGCTGATCTCAAGTCAGGCCTTATAATCCCACACACACTAGCTCCACCTTGATCTCTTCCTAAATAGATTCTTAACAAGTTGTCAAATGTTAACTTGCTGAACATGGAAAACTGACAGCAGAACTGATTGAAAATCAGCTGACCTTTTGCACCAACAGTTGTTTTGTGCAAGATTGTGGTACACTGCGTATTGGGGGATTAACCCTTTCCCCACTATAGTGCAATCTCAGAGTTGGCATATATAATTAATGGGGGTGTGGGGGATGCAGCCCTCCCACATGGGAGGTGTTATTCTCTCTCTCTCTCTCTTTTTTTTTTGTGATTGACTGCTGATCAAAAATTTGTGCTTGATCAGTTGCTGTTTGAAGTTTTGACCAGCTGTCATAGATCCTCGCAAATGTGTGCTGAAAATGTCTTTCTGTATCACCCAGCCTACCTGCCAAATATCCTAAACAATGTGGATACTCAGGAAGTATGGATAAATCATTAGAAGTCTTCCATCATTTCCATAGCTGAAACAAAGAAAGGAAATTGACAACGTACCCCCCTGCCCTTTCTAACAGCCTTTATACATCTCATACCAGCAACAGTAGTGGCCCAAAAAGGGAAAGTTTTTACACTCCCTATCCAAAAGATATTATATGCTAATACAACATTCCAATGTGGACCTCATCTCCCTAGAGACTAAGAGTAGGTTATCACAAAAGTTGTCATTGGTAACAGAAACCATTTTTTTCTTAGCTTCTATGTCCATGCTGCAATGGTTACCTATTTTGACAGTATTCTTGGAAGCCTAAGCCAGTGGTTCTAAAAAATACTGGCCTTATCCTGTTAAGAAACTACAACATAGGCTGGCGTGGACCACAACACAAGAAATGTGAGCCCCTATCAAATTTATTCAGTCTTACATAGTTAATCACAGAATAACCCTACACTAACCATCTCCTTTCTAAAGTATTCTTTCTGACCGGTTCCTTACTAACACACCTCACAAGTTCTACTTCCTTAAAGTGCTACCTAACTCTGTTGCATATCATCACCCTTTAGCCTCATACTGGTGTTATAAAACACCTAAACAATCCTGTTTTACAAGTGACCACTGCCAGTTCCTTGCACAAAAAGAAAACCCCTTTTGTTCTTCAGAACGTAAACTGAACTTAATTTATTTCAGTTGACTAGTGCTAATACAGCCTTGTAACTTTTCTACTGTTAGCTCCTACCTACTCTGGATATACTTCATTCAGTTACAAAATGGAAAATGGAGAGCAAATTGAGTTCATTGTCCCTAGCTAACACGTGATATTGAAAATAAAGTGCAACATGGGGACAAAACATGGCCCTTGCAGAAAGCAAATAATTGTTCAACCCATTAGTCCTTTTTCTTGTGTTTTAGACAGCAAACTTAATTGCCAAAGAAGTAAAACAACTAAGACTTTTATGAAATTCCAGATCGTATCAGTCGAATATTACTAGTCAATGCCAAGAATACGCTCAACTCCTAGAGAGATCTGAGAACAATTCTAAGACCTTTTTCATAGTTGAAGCATTCATGGATCTAACCTCCACCTACCCACCACTAATCCTTCCTAAATCAACCTTTTAGTTCTAGACTTACCTTACTTGCATTTCAAATTCAGAGTAATTACACCAACTTTAGTGTATGACTTGTTATTAAAACACCTAACAAATATTCATTCATTATTTCCCACTTAATCATACATATCTCAAAGAATTTGTTTATTTGTTTATTTACATTTCTTAACAGGGCAAGACCAGATGAGCAAACATATGCCCATTTTAGAGGCTGCCAGGGAAGAAAATCTCTACATACAATTGTAATATCAGATGACATAAAAGCACAATAGGGAGGATGTGAAGGACTGGCATAAAGGTTAAGAGATGATATTAATGTTTTAGGGCTGTATTTTTGGTTCGTATTATTTATTATTACTTTCTTCTTCTTCTTATTATTTTTTATTATTATTATTACTCTTTTACATCATTATATATTTTATTTTGTGACTACAGCAATGAGCCAGTGGGTTCATTTATGTTTTTTGTTACCAGACTACATTTGTTTAGTTAATGGTTATCAATTATATATATATATATATATATATATATATATATATATATATATATATATATATATAAAAATAATAATAAACAATAAAAAATACATATATACATATATAAAAAATACACATGTATAAATAATTATCTTGGACATCACAAACTACATTTTACTATTTAATATTGCCGTTTTTTTCATTAATATGAGTTGTTTTGTATTTGTTACGTGTTTTATGTATTTATAATGATACTCAAATGTATTGAGTATGTCTTTTTAAATGGAATGAGAAGGAGGTTCAGCATCTTACGTAGTAATTGGTATTTAATTTTAAATGTCTTATAAAAGCTTTGTTGTAGCCCATTTTTCAACATTTCTGAGGAAGTTAGCTACTTACGCTGACGAAAAAGCGCTTTAAAATAAATTTCTAAATTCCTTTCGCTGCTATTGCTCTCGTTTATAAAGGTTAAGGTGTTTGCCTTAGAGATATAAGGTATGGGTTTGTTTCTGAATCCTGATTATTGACTAAGCTTTTAATAGTCTGCAAACTGATAAGCTAGTATTTGCCTATGAACATATGAATATTGCATGACAATTGTTTTGCAAAGTTATTGAACAATTTTGCTGGTCACAGGTACGAATATGGTTGTTGAAATATCATAACTAATGTAATAAATGTTAAAAAGTAGAACTGAAAACAAAACAGAACAGAGTCTGGTATTCACAGTCTGAGATATCATTGACATATGATGTAATTAGCATAGGAAATATTTACAGGGGAAACAGGTAATATTTGTAAACGTGCATGAAAACATATATGGAGGCAGATGTCTTCTCAAATTAAAATGCAGGCATTTAGTTATTGATAATAGCAAATGAACAAGTTGAGATGGATCTTGGACTTAATATAGTATTAAAGATAAACGTGCTTTATTTTAGGAAATTTTGTTCAACATAGGT